>NC_056732.1:856745433-856820433 GCF_019279795.1 Protopterus annectens | reverse complement strand
TGGGAAAAAGTGTTTGGTTTTATTACTGTTACTCAAATTCAGAAAGTATGTCTTGTAGAAATGTATACGCTGAGTATTTTGTTTTAAACAGTGAAATTTATAAAATATGTATGCTTACATAAGCCTTTGTATGTATGAATATAGACATTTGTTGTATCTGTCTGCCTGTGCATCTATCAGTCTATCTACCTATCTGTCTAACTATCTATCTATGTTAGCTGGGTAAATCAGCTGATTAGAAAGACATTTTAGTCATGAGTTAAGCCATAAGGAAGTGATAGTTACAAACAATCCATGATATTCATAGTCATAGTCATTATGCAGATGCTGTAATTTTAAACAGATTGTCATGTGCATCAGCAAATGAATGCATAAAAAGATGTAAATGAGGAATGATGTAATGCAAGTGTATGTTAGTAAGGCATTCTCTTGCCTATTTGAAATTCAAAGAGAAATTTTCCATCTTTTCCACTGTGAATGTAGATAAATTATATAAAGAATAATCTCGCAGATTGTATCTACTTTGCAGTCTGTGAAAATGTTGTCACTTGTTGCTACCCTTGCCATCTACAGGTATGAGCTGCTTGTCTTGGTCAAGCTAAACCCACTTGCACCCAGTGGAGCTCACCAGCCAGTTAAATGGACATATAGGCAGAGGATAACTTAGTGTAACTTTGCTAAACTGAAGACACATGATAGGTTCAGAGTGGACAGGAATATTATAAGGGTCTTAATGAGTAGGTATGCCCCCCATAGGGGTGCTGGAAGAGTGTGTGGGCTTCCTATCTCTGTGGTGATAAGCTATGAGTAGCCCCTACTATGCTTGCCATGGGGACCTTCCAGAGACAGCCTGGGTGGGGGGCACATTGGGCATCTCACAGGCTTCTGCCTCAAGGATACTGCAGCAGTTCAAGGATGTACTCTTTGTATGTGTGGATCAGTACATCTATTTCTCTGTTGCATCTCTTGACTTAGCCAGGATTATGTGTGCCTTTTATGGGATGGCACATTTCCCTGAGGTACATGGTGTGATAGATTGCATATATGTTGCAATTACGGCCACTTCTGATCCATGGGGTGAATGGTACCACAATAGGAAGGACCACCATTCCATCAATTGCCAGGTAGTGTGTGATGCATCCTGGAAACATAAACGATTCCCATGTCTGGCAAACTAGCTCACTCTGCCACCCCTTCCTGAATGGAAGAATGTTCAGCGGTCATCTTGCTGGTATGTGGAAAAATATTTCGTTTTTTCTTTTTTTTTCTTTTTTCAATTGTATTTAACAGCTATTCATAGTAAAATGTATTACTGAACAGTAACCACTTTTCCTTTGTTTTGTCTCCACCCCCTTCTCTCTCTGTCTCTCTCGCTCTCTTTTTTTTTTCTCTTTCAGGTAATGCTGAATATCCACTGAAGCCATGACTTATGATATGACACTAGTGAGAAATCCAAGTGAAGTTACAAAAGACATTTGCAACACATGCCTGTCTCATGCCTGTATTGTCACCTAGTGGGTCTCTACTCTCTAGCCTCTGGAAGAGTCTGTTTAGGTGCCTGGAGGAGTCTGGGGTGCCCTTCCTATGATCAACTACTGTAAACAGGATAAGTACTGCATGCTGTGCTGTCCACAACATGAACATATACTGGCCTGGTGGTGAAGTGACCCATGCTGTCACTGCAGCTCTCAGTTCCAGTCCCACTATGAGTAATTTGGACCAGCTAGCAGCAGTACTAAGGAAGGCCATCTGTCAGGCTCATACACAGCATACATCTGCACAGGTAAAGAGGTGGCATCAAGTCCAGAACTATGGATCAAGACATTCACATTAGTGCTTTCTTGTAAAAAAAAAAAAAAAACAAAGTAAAATTCATGCATGTAGTGATATCTGTGGACTACTTTTCTCTGTAGTGTATGGTCTGTTGTCATGATTTATCTGACATTCCCACTCATCTTTAACTCTTTCTCACCGAGCCTGAGTGGAAATTCACACCTCCTGACACCCGAAGAGTTCCTGCCTGGACAGCCATCACCTGAGCTAAAATTCTGACACTGCACTTTTTCAACCTAGCTGTAAACAAATGCATATATCCCACAAATGATAAAAGTTACTGTGATGATAGGAAGTACTGCCAGCCATGCCTTGGAGAAGTAGGGCAGTGGCTGTATGACTTGCGCCAGCACAGCTAGCTGGAATTTTATAAATAATTATATGTCATTTGTATATCAAGCTGATTTACAAAGATGCTTGTGCTGAAAATGTATTTGTGAGCTTTGCATATGTTAATTCCGTTAAAATGTATCAAAAGCGCACCCTGCTGAAATTAAGAGAAATGCACATGTATTATAGTAACTAAATTAAATGCACGTTTTAATAGAGGACACTGGCACAGCAATGGTTAACCAGCTAGCTTATTTTAAGGTAAATAAGGGAAATGTAAATGAGCTGCTGTTATTGAACAGTACCCCACAGTGTTGAGTAGGATTGGAGATGGTAGGTCTGAGAGCAGCCATTATCTGTTAGCTTTTGTAAAGAAGGGGGGAAGTGCTGTAAATATTTCTGATTGCCATAAAAGCTCTAAATGTGTATTTAGCAGTGTGCTAAAGCCATGTATCAAACTTCAAAAGGAGATATTGTGGGAACCTAGAGTCAGTTGACTAGATGAGATCATTTTGCAAGTCATCTGAGATATTATATTTTACAGGGAGCAATCTCAGAGGATGGAGTATTCTGTTTGGGAGCCTGACTAGAAAGACTGCTCAAGTATTTCATCTTGCCTTGCAACTATGCTTCCAAAATTCTTCTGTAAGCTTCAGGTGTTAACTTAAAACATTGCAATAAACAGTGGTTAACTTGATCATAATCTAAACAATCAATATCAGACACTTTAGAAACAACAGTTGCAGATTTACCATGGAGTAAGGGGGTGAGGAACTGTGCCCAGAGCCCTCGGTCAACATTATACTGTTTGCATACTCTTTTAAATAGATGAATAAAAATATCAAAATGATCACCTTCTTGGTACCAAGGAAGAAGTTTTCTGACCTTTATTGCTTCTGGGGTACGGTTACTCCCTTCTCCATTACCTCTATGACCCTGGCGAAGAGTTAGCATTTCCTTTTCATGTTGCCTCTGCTCTCATTTTCTTTGGCTTCCAAGCACCACAGTCTCTCTGCTGATTCTATTCAACCTCTCAACATCATGGTCTCTCTGCTGATTCTAATTCCAAATGTTTGGACTCCAGTTCAAGTCTCTTTAGCTCCCAATGGATTTTTAAGTCCTCTGAGGAAAAGTTGAACTGTCCGGTTTCTGAGAGCTGTACATCCCCAGTGCAAGTCTGGTTGTCTTCTTGTTTGAAGGTTTGTGCTGCAGCTGTGGTTAAGGCTGCAGTCATTTCCCCTTTAGTCAGGCTGGCATTCCCCAGTCCTTTAGCTTGGCACATCTCAGTCAACTGGTTCTTTGCCAGCTTGCCATAATCCTCTGCTGACATCTTTGCCCCCTCTCGATGACTAAGTAAACAAAAAGTAAATAAATAAAACTATTGTGATATGAAATTCTGAATGTCTACTGTGTGGCTGCTGAGAGCACACCTTTCTTTAGTGGCACTGCTTACAGGCCACAGAATTCAGTATCTACACCACTGATCAATAATATGTAAGCATGTGATGACCCCACCACTTCAACCAATAAAAAATGTGATGACCACCGCTCCTGCCAATATGTGATGGGTATGAATATGTATCACCCACATGCTGAGCCAGCAATCAAGGAGGCTGAATCCTCGCCACTGACACTGGAAAGGGACATGCACTTGGAGTACAAATTAATACATTCACTATTTCCAGCTACAGACCTCTCTGCATCAAGTAAAATTTCCCTTAAAAGCACACAGAGAACACACTCAGCCCTGGGTCTGTATGTCTGTTTATCTGTCTCCTCCAGATCCCCAATGAGATTTCCCACTGGCACAGCTGTAGAGTTAGGTCCTCAGCTAAGTGTCTAATCCAAGTCCATCAGCACCCTCTCTGTGAACCCAATGCTTTGCGTCCCTGTCCCAAGTACCTGACACACACACACTCAGAGATTTGATTTTTCACACACACATCTGGGACAGGCTGGCACAGATGTGTCCCCTTCTGCCCAGAGTATAAAGTAGTTATCACTGCCACCAGACAATTCACAGTCAGCTACTCTAAGGCTCTTAACAAAGGGTGTGCAATTATACTTTGCAATATTAACACTAATACAAATGGTAGTAGTTCACCAAGACAGCTCAACTTTCTGGAGTGGACCACAAAGTGTCACCAAATAAATATAAGTACTCTCAAAGGTTAGATAGTAAGGACCAGCCATAATAGAAGTTTTAAATATATTTAATAATAAATAATAAAAGTACATGAAAATACTGAATATACATTCACAGTAAACCACAGAGTTCAAATCACAGAAATATTGAAAACAACACTGATGGACAGGCTCACAAATAAAGAAAACCAATCTCTTAACTAAGCTTCACTATATTCCTGACTGGATGTAAGAGAATTTTACTGTTCCCTAATAACTTACTTGGGCAAGGAAAGATGATATACTTGAGCAGTCTTTCTAGTCAGGCTCCCAAACAGAATACTCTATCCTCTGAGATTACCCCCTGTAAAATATAATATCCAAGATGAATTGCAGAATGACCTCAGCTGGTCACCTGACTCTATGTTTCAATAATATTTCATTTTGAAGTTTGAGACAGGTCGTTAGCAGACTGCTGCAAGACACATTTAAAGGTGTTATGGCAATGTCTAGGAGCCAAAAATATTTACAACACTTCACCCCTTCTTTACAAAAGCTAATGGATAATGGCTGCTCCCAAAACTACCATCTCCGGTACTACTCAGCACTGTGGGGTACCATTTAATGACTTAACAGCTCATTTCCATTTCCCTTATTTTTCTTAAAATAAGCCAGCTGGTTAACCATTGCTGTGCCGGTGTTCTATATTAAAATATTTGCATTTAATTTATGTACATTTCTCTTCATTTCAGCAGGATGCACTGATGACACATTTTAACACAATTAACACAAGCAAAGCTCACACATACATTTTCAGCACAAACAACTGTATAAATCAGCTTGATATACAAATGACATATACTTATTTATAAAATTCCAGCTAGCTATCCTGACACAAGTTATAAATCCACTGCCCTACTGCTCCCTGGCATGGCTGCCAATACCTCCTATAATCACAGTTACCAAAAAAGTTAAAATATTAAAGCTATTCAGCGTACATTCCTCTTCACAACAGTGATGTTAATATGTCATCCAGACATAACAATAATTTATATTTAACAAGTAATTAAATATTATATATACTTACTTATAATTATGAGAACAAGTAGTAATAGATCTATAATCACAGTGGACAGATTTCAACTATCATGGTGACTTTTGTTCACACAGATGTGACTTTATTTGGCAGGAAACTGGATTTGTAGATGGTATTCCATTTATGAGATATTTGCATAATTATGAATACTATTCATGCCTGAATACTTAATGGACAAATACATGTAAATATCTGCCATGTAGAGCTGGTTAAACGCAACATTCAGTGCAAAGTTTTTTTAGGCAGTGTGTATCCTTTCAGCTGATACTGTGGAGTCTCATGTCAATACCCTCTGGTTGAAATTATTAATGTAATTATGAACATATGCCCTACACTCACAACATTTCCAGTAAAAAAAAAAAATCATACATTTTGTGTTAACAGGTATCCCACTCATCTGATGAGACATTCATGACCCCTCTAGTGAGTGGGCATATGAAATACTGAATCACAATCTGTCCAGGTAGGCGATACTAGAGATATGTACAGAAGTATGTTAATTATGCAAATATGCATATCTTATTACTGACAAAGTTAGAATATCTGCTGAATGGTAGCATGCAGCAAGCTGGTGTCAGTGACAACATTTGCAGCATTATGTAAGCTTTCATTTGATACCATAAAATTCAATGTAATCACCTTATGGTTAATGTTATTGATATAATTATTGACATATGTCATACGCTCATAATAGATCCAGGAAAATACTCATAATTTTTGTGTTACCAAGTTTCCCACTCATCTAAGGAGTCATTCATGATCTCTCTGGTCACTGGGCTTGTGAAATACCGAATCAAAATCCATCCAAGTGCACAATGCCAGTGATAATTACACAGATGTGTTAATTATATTAATATGCAGATTTTATTGTGAAAAAATGTGACTATCTGCCAAATAGTACTATGCAGACAGCTTTGCAGCATTATATATCCTTTCATTTGATTCCATGAAATACCATGTTATCACTTATGGTTCAAGTTAATATAATTATTGGAATATGCCATTCACTCATAATATCTTCAGGGAAAAAAAATTGTAATTTTTGTGTTATCAAGTACCCTACTCATTTGAGGAGCCATTCATGACCTCTCAGGTCACTGGGCATGTGAAAAACTGAATGACAATCCATCCAAATGCACAATGCTAGTGATATGCACACAGATATGATAATTATGCATGATAATGCCATGGTAGTGCTTACTGAACTGCCATTTCTGAGCCCAGCCTTAATGTGTCAGCAAGACATGAGTAATTTTGTATTGAATGAGTAATTAGCATGTCAAATGAATAAATATAATTATAAAAATAAGTACTAATATCTCTTCTAACAATAGATAGACCCCAACTATCAGTGTGAAGTTTGTTTGCAAGGATATGCTCTTCATTTATCTGCAATGCAGTTTTATAGGTTTCACTCCATTTCTGAAATAGCTGCATAATTATGAAAGGTATGCATATTTTCACGTGTCATTGGCAAATAAATGTAAATATCAGAAAAATAGTGATACTTGGGTACCAATTATCAGTGTAAATGGAGTAACACACAAACACTTTCTTGTTCAAGTTATTACCATAATTATTAATACATGACATATATGCTTAATATTTCTAGAAAGCAACCTAAATTTTCTCTGGCTTTTTTAATTTCTCCAAGTCTTTTGGATTTCTAATATCATGACAGGAATGGACCCCATTCCTAAGTCAAAGTATGATTAAAGTTTGTGAAATTAGTATTGTTTCAATCTTTGATGTTAGCCAGAACTGCTCTTCGCAACATCCGCAATGTGCCCAGTAATGACTCCTGCAGTTTGTACGGAGCTACATGTATCGGTAACATATGTAAGTATGATTGTAATTTTTTTTTTCTAAGACCAGTTGCTCCTACTACTACTGGAATGGTCTGGGTATCTTTCTTCCACATTGCCCTGATTTCTCCATGCCCACCCTGGTATTTTATGACTTTGTCTCTCTCTGTATGTAAGACACTGTAGTAACTTGGTGTAGCAATTTCAATGATCAATGCTACTTGTGTCTTCCATTCATGGACAACTACATCTATATCTATATCTACAACTATATCTAGTTTTTTGAGATGGATATGATGCTTTGTGGCTCATTTCCACTGTTTTTCAGCTACTTTAATATAATGTTTGCACAATCCACAATGCAACAGTCTTACCACATTGTTATGCCTTTCAGTATACAGTCATTTGGCTATTAGTATATCCCAACCAGCAACAAGATGTGCGACTGTTTCCAATTCTGATTTACAAAATCTACATTTATCTGTTTCTCCCAGATATTCAATGGGCTTTGTAAACCAAAGTGTATGTAGTCCACTATATTGGGCCACTGACATTAACCTTTCATCTTTTGGTTTAAATTCATCTCTACTTAATCATTCCTGCATTTGATCCTAATAAACATATGGTTGTTCCAAAAGTTTTCTATACCTGCAACTATATTCATGCATTTTCCACATTTCTTGCTTTCTGATCTGATCCTTCACCTTATATTCTTTCTTTTGATTTTGGCACATTTGGCTGCTGCCTAATTTTTATCTACTTCTGGTTTGATTTCCATTCCCATTGATGCCAATATGCCTCTGCTAAACTAAGCAGGGAAGTCAATGTAGACTTATTCTCCTCATGTTTCAACACTTTCACTATGTCTGGGTCTTGCGAGGTCAGCATATATGCATGCAGTCCCACGATTTCCGATCTATACATGTAATCAGTTATGAGAAGGCTCATACCTCCTTCAGAATGGGGAATATATAGTCTTGCTATGCACTGATTTTTATAAATCATTGATGAGCATGAAGCATCTTTCTTGTTTTCCTGACCAACCTATCAAACAACTTTTAAGGCCAGTCGATCATTCCAAAACTGTAAGTTAGGACAAGAAGAGCAAATTGGTTTATAGCTTGGACTTTGTTCCTAAACGTCAGTGTTGTTTTCATTATTAATTTAAGTTTTATAAAATATTCCTTACTAAGTTTTATTCACATTTGTTCATGTTTTATTGTTGATCCTTCATCAATTCACAAATATTTATACACTCCCTTTTGCTCAAGTTCTTTTATATCACATTCCTGTCCCAAACTGAAGTTTTCTTGGTGCTGCAGCCTTCTGGCTTTAAAGGTTGCTTTTGCATATTTATCATGACCAAATGACATTCTTATATCATCTGAAAAAGTTTTGACCACTTGCAATTGTGCTTTCAGTTCCTCATCTGATGAACTATACAGTTTTAAATCATCTACAAAAAAAAAGATGAGAAGTCTTTACACTTTGTTGTTTTTGGGAGCCAAATTGTAGCCATGACCTAATCTGTTAAGTAGATAGCTTAATGGGCTAAGGGCAAGACAAAAGAGCAGTGGTGACAGACAGTCACCCTGGAATATTCCCCTTTGAATTTTTATCCTTGGAATAATAATTTGCCCTTTATCATGGCTTAGCTTCAAAGTGGTTTGCCACTGTTTCATAGTAACTGCAATGTAATCGATCAGTGTAGGGTGTATCTTATAAATTTTTAAGCATTCTTTCATCATGAATGAGGGATACTGTCAAATGTTTCTTTGTAGTCTATCCATGCCAAACTTAGTTTCTTCCCATTTTTACAGTTCTCCATTATGACTTTATTTAACAGCAAATGATCCTTTGTTCCATATGATTTTCTTTTATTACCCTTTTGTTCTACTGCCATGATTGAGTTTTCTTCTAAATGGCTATAAACTCTGTCGGCATCAATTCCAGTGTATAGTTTATACATCATCAGAAGGCAAGTTATTGGCCTATACTTTTTAGAATAGCTTGCAGGTTCACTCTTAAGTAGGAGTATTGTTTTTCCTGTTGTTAACCAGGCTGGTGTCTGTTCAGGGTGCTAAATCTTCATGTAATGATGTTAATACTTTTAGCCAGAAGTGAGGTACTGCATCTAGGCCTGGGGTTTTCCACTTAGGAGTTTTTCTTAATTTTGTTTCAATCTTTCTGGCCATTACTTCATCCTATTTTGTATACTGTACATTTGAACTTTTTCTTTCTTTTACGTCTTCTAAACATGTTTATGTTCCCCAGGATCCTGAAAGATATTTCTCCTAAATGTAGCTATTTTTGGTGGTGTTTCGATTACTTTTGCCTTGTTTCCCAATTCTCTATAAAACTTTTTTGAGTCGTTAATAAATTGATTACTTTGTACTTTTCCTTTATATTTATCTGCATCTCTTCTAAGTTTGTCTGCCTGTGCTGATCATTTCAGTTTATTATTTGTGACAGTGCGCAATAGATCCTGATCTTTTCTGATACTGTGCATTGCTTTTATCATAGCTATCTTTCTTTGTATTTTTGTTGTTCTGTTCCCCCTTCTATACTCTTCTAACAGTGACAATTCTTGTCTTAATTGCTTTATAGCTTTTTCTACTCGATACGTCCATGATGGGATTCAATTTCTCCCATTCCTTTCCCCTACTATCCTGTGTTTTTGAGTTATGACATTATCTGTTATTAATTTAGCTGGGCAGTAATATATCAAACCTCTGTTATATTACATGAATCTCTTTGGACAGTCCTAATTACTGCGTTCATTTGTTTTATAAAGCTTCTAACATTCTGGGTTTTATTGACTTTCTGTAGTCTGTTTCTTTCATTGATCTTAATATGTCTGTTTATTTCTATTAAATCAAGCAATTCTCTGAGATCATTTTCTTCAAAACTGAGGGCAAATTCTTTATTTTTCATTTCCTGTGGGCATTCTGTAGAAAGATTCAGAGCATCTTCCTGTGCCACATTCTCTTCAGTTTCATCCTGTGTCATCCGATTCTCTTAAAACTTGTCCATTCACTGCATTGTGTGTTGCACTTTATCTGATCTTTTCCCACTGCTACCCTTTTCAAATTTTAAGTCATTATTGAGTTTTGAAGGAGTATTGCTCTATTAAATTTATCTACCATAAACCAGCTTATTTGCTCTACCACATTAATAGGTCATTAATTTGGTTCCACCCAACATTCGGAAGTCAGGCAAAAAGGAAGTAGGGTGGGAAATGCTTCAGCACAAGTATACTGGTTTATGTTTTAAATAAGAATGGTTTGTTCATGTGCTACTAGCTAGATGATCAAGTTGTACTTTTAGGACACAGCTGTTTATTGTATCATCCATACCTCTCAACCTGGAAACATCAAAAATCTGGACAAGCCCCCATGAAAAATAGATACAAATCTGTACGCTGATTAACATAAAAAGTTGCATACATAATTATTTAACCCCACCCACTCCAGTGGAATTATGGGATACCATCGTTCAAACACAAATTGAAGGACAGACAAAATATTAAACACAAAATATAACCAGAATAGCATTTTATTTAAACATTTGAAAGTGTATCAAACTTTGAACTTGTATAAAACTAAAATACAGTTGTCTTTTATAAAATTAAAATTAATTACATTGAATCAAGAGAGATGTTGAAAGCTGACAAGCAACAGCAGACCCCATGTAGAAAATCAGAAAAAAAAGAGGGGGGTGATGATGATGATTTAATTCCAGTCAGGCTTGCATTGTGTACTAGTTAGCCAACAGTTTCATAGCTACTAGGTATCTCCTTCAAAGGAGGACATTGTCAGGAGATTGTCAGCATCCACCAACTTTAAAAGTACAACACAGTACAGTATCAGCAATCTATCTACATACTGTGGGAGTAGAACCCACAGCCTTCTGCTTCAAAAGCAAGTATACTAACCTTTGTGTGATTACCAATGCAAGCAGACTGGGCACAAGCAGCACTAAACTTTGCTTCCCCTGAAGCACTCAGCTCCTTGAAAAATCCACTCGACACTCAACTATCTCTCTCAACTTTGCAGCACAAGAAATCTGGAAAAAGCCAAAATTTATTGTGGAGGACAAAAGCCGAATGACCAGGGACACATTTTAAACATTGCTTGTATAATCTTGGAAAATTGCTAGAATAAAATGTTTTGTGTTACCAAATTACCTTGGGTTTCCAGAAAGATAGGATGACTGAAACTTAAGTGGCTATTATTATTTGTGAATTCAGTTCTCATTAATTTGCTTGAAAACCACAAATGTTAAGAGGAACAAACCAAAGAGCCAGACATTGAACACAAGTGGTGGTATGAGCAGGGAATTCAAGCTCTTGCTCCTTATACCTAAGGTACAGGGTTTGAGCCTGAGTAACCCTAACTACCATGTATACTTAACTGGGGCATTTCACACACACACACACACACACACACACACACACATACACACACAGCACACACACACACTCACACTCCCAGCACATACATTAAACACACACTCCCAGCACATACATTAAACACACACACACACACACACACACACACTCCCAGCACATACATTAAACACACACACACACTCCCAGCACATACATTACATTAAACACACACTCCCAGTACATACATTAAACACACACTCCCAGCACATATATTAAACACACACACACACACACACACTCCCAGCACATACACACACACACACACACACACACACACACACACACACACACACACACACACACACCCAGCACATACATTAAACACACACACTCCCAGCACATACGTTAAGCACAAATCACATTCCCTGCACATAAAAATTAGGAAACTCGGTTGGTTGGAACTACCCAATCTTCTCAAACTTAACCAACTCACCGAAGCCTTTAAAATAATCCACTATCCCGACAGAACTCCCTCACTGTGTAGTATTTTGACCCCCTACTCCAACCTTAACTCCCTTAGATCAGCTAATAATGTCCAGATCTTAACAACTAAAGCTAAGAACTCGGGTGGTGATGCCCTGTATGCCAACTCCATTGGAAAACCCTGGAACTCCCTGCCAAACACCCTTAGACTTATGACCTCACATATACAGTTCAAAAACAACCTCAAAAACCATCTTAAGCTACAATGGCTATGCCCATGCACAGAACCCGACTAACCTATCAAATCTCCTGTACTCATAATTTGCCCTGATAAGTTAGTTACCTTGACCACTATTTTCACTGTGTTTCTCCTATACACTAGTTTGTTTAACCTGTTGCTTTGCTACTTGTGCTTATATTAAGTCTATGTTATTTCCTATTCTTATATTGTAAATGTAACTTGCTCTCATCATGTATTGCTATTATGCTGGAGCTTTTCTCCCCGGGCCTCTACTGAAAAGGGATATGTATCCAGCTGGACTAGCCCGGTCAACAAATGTAAAATAAATAAAAATAAAAATAAATAAAATACAGCTTGCAGATTGAACAGACTTCAGTAGTTCATTAAGGAGAAAAAAATAATTAAAATACAACAGTTTGTTACACTCACACACACTTCACATTTGGCCCAGCATATAAAAATTCAGCTTGTAGATTGAACGGAATACAGCAGTGTGTTACTATCTCTCTCAACTTTTCTGCACAAGAAATCTGGAAATAGCCACAATTTATTGTGGAGGACAAAAGCCCAATGACCAGGGACACATTTTAAACATTGCTTGTATAATTTTGGAAAGTTGCTAGAATAAAATGTTTTGTGTTACCAAATTGCCTTGGGTTTCCAAAAAGATAGGATGACTGAAACTTAAATGGCTATCATTATTTGTGAATTCAGTTCTCATTAATTTGCTAAAAAAACACAAATGTTAAGAGGAACAGACCAAAGAGCCAAACATTGAACACAAGTGGTGATATGGGTAGGGAATTCAAGCTCTTGCTCCTTATATCTAAGGTACAGGGTTTGAGCCTGAGTAACCCTAACCACCAGGTATACTTAACTGGGGCATTTTACACAGAAACACACGTGCACACACACACACACACACACACACACACACACACACACACACACACACACACAGACACTCCCAACACATGCACTAAACACACACTCCCAATACATGCATTAAACACACACACACTCCCAGCACATATATTAAACAAACACCCACACACACACACACACACACACACACACACACACACACACACACACACACACACACACACATTCACACTCCCAACACATATATTAAACACACACACACACACACACACACTCCCAGCACATACATTACACACACTCCCAGCACATATATTAAACACACACTCCCAGCACTCACACACACACACACACACACACACACACACACACACACACACACACACACACACACACACACACACACACACACACACACACACACACAAAACACACACACACACTTCCATCACATACATTAAACACACACTTGTTAAGCAGATAAAATAAAATGCAGCTTATAGTTCGTAGATTGAACAGACCTTCTTACCTGGAGGCTGAGACCTGCATATATGTGGGCAGACTCTACAAAACTTAAACTATGCACATCTGCTACCATTGCTGTTATATTTCCTATTTACTTCCAAATAGATATGACCTAGTCCAACAGAAAGTAGCTGATGTCAACACACATGCCGTGTAGGCTGGTGATGCATGGTGACATCAGGCTTAAATTTAAAGTGGTAATACAAAAATAAAAAAAAAAAATTAAAAAAAAAAATCGGGAATAAAAGGGGTCATGCAGGAATTCGTGGCTCCCCGTTATTTTGCCATCAAACCTGGTTAATACTGTATGGTTAAGAGGTCTGGTATCATCACAGTCTAAACAAGCTCAGGTATATATTCTGCATGTGTATGACTTTTAGTGAAAGTGCACATTATCTCAAAGATTTCTGATGAGACCAAGTGAGCTCTTTGTGTTACCAGTAAAGAAGAATCAGTTATAGTCTGCATATGCAGGGTATATTCTTTACTTGTTTTGGGTTGCTGGGTTTCTATGGGGATATACCTGAGACTTTTTTAAATGATAATGAAACTGATCTTCGTATTTATACAGTATCAGGTAAAGAGAACTTTACAGATGCTTCTGCAATCTGTGGTCTCATGATCTATGACTCAATTTAAGGAACTTACTTAAATAAAATTATGATGTTTTCATATTATTTACTCTTATTTTATTTATCAAACAAGGGCTAATGTGACCTGATCATCTTATGCTAATATGTCTCAGAGAGCAGAACTAATTTGCCTGGGAATTTCTTGAGAATAACCTGAGGGATGCCATTCAGCTATCTTGCAATTTGATTTCTACTTCCTAAACTTTCATCTTTTCACTATACACAGTTTGGTCTAAGACTCATGTTTTGCTGCCTTCAATAGGTGACCGATTCAGTGTTTTAAGCTAGACTTGCATATGGTATGTCCACCAGGATATATGCATCTAACTTAACATTGTATGATGCACTAAGCACAAACTGGGAAACACAGACTCCATTAAAGCTTATCTATCTCCATATATAATATTGCATGTTATCACTTTCTGATTATGTCATTTTTTTTTTAAATTTAAGTACATATGCAGTTCTTTCAGAAGGGGTACTTTACTTTGCATAGGTTGTTGCAGAGTATTTTTATCTATACAACATTATGTTTTGTTAATTTTTAGAATTGTAGTTAGTTTTTGTAGTGCTTTCACTATCACACCTTGGCATGTAATGATTCTGAAGTTACTGGCATGATCACAAGAGAGAGATGGACAACTCTGCCAATCAAAGCAATGGCACAGATGGAAACTATTATTTATTTATGTATGCATTTATGTATTTATTTATTTTTTTCTGCAGGATAAGCTGTTCTGTATTCCCACACACCTGTACACACACACACATACACACACACACACACACACACACACACACACACACACACACACACACACACATATATACATATATATCAAATGCATGCCTGAACAGCAAAGAAAAAAAAAAGAAAGAATTCCTAAAACAGCCTACAGCAATTTTAAGCCATCCTCATTTTCTTCTAAGAAGAGTTAACAAGTGATTTCTGATGTGTAGTGTTTTGAAGAGACATGGGACAAGCTTTGTAGTCTAATGTTTTCCTATGTTCATAGGCGAGTAGTAGACTTTTGTCCTAGGCTTGCTTCCAATTTCTCTCTAAGGTGTATTATCCCATTGGTGCTTAACTATCCTTGCCAGGTCTATATTTAAATTCTCATTTGTAGTAGATTATTTTGTTTGGTTATCACCTTCACTGTGTTAAGGGACTATCCAGATTTTCACAGAACATCCAGACTTTTGTCTCATATTTTGTTCTGATCCTCATAAAGTTTGTGATTTTCTGGCAAATCACTGTGATGATCTAAAGATTTAAGTCACTAAATAATGGTATACATTTCAGTTTCAGACATCAAATCCTTCAGAATTTATTTATTTTTACGTATTTAAAATGATTGAGGAGGACCAATTATTTATTGGTATGCCTTTTCATTTAAGACTGACAAGCTGGAACATGACGTAATGCATTTTAACTTGTTCATTCTTTCCTTGTAGCTAGGTTTGAAGAAGTCCAAACCAAAGTGAATTGGATGAACATGCTAAACTATTTATTTGTTCTTATTTGTTTTTGTGAATGTTAAACTATTTTATTCTTTTTATCTGTTTTGGGATCACTAAACACCATTAAAGTGGTTTAAAGTACCGAACAGTTGTACATTTAATGTTTTTTATCAGTGATCTTGCTTCCATTTTTTTCTGGTTCAACTCTGTCCCTTCTGTGGATTTTGTATTAAGGAGGCCTTCCTGGGTGAGGCATGCCCCCTTGACTTGAATTGGACTGCACATTTTCAGTTTATAAACTAAATAATCCCAAGTATTGTGCAAATAAGGCAAGGTGGTTTCATCAGAAGTAGTCAGAGTTGTGATATTTCATGTTTATTAACTTTATTAACTTTATTCCTTAAAGAGTTTTTCTAAGAACCTAGATGCTGGCATTTTATTCTTTGAAATCACAATTTCTGTTTTTTGGTACTGAGACTCATGGTAGTTTCTGGTCATATATTTTCTTTATAATATATCCCACAAGTCCTGAAAAAATGTATAATGGCTATTTAGAAGAAGAAAAGGCATATATCAGAATGAGTAAAGGCAGTAGAAAAGCAAAATATGGGCTTTATGCACAGATCAGTCAGGAATGCGAATGTTTAGAACATTTCCCCACATCTGCTAAACTGCAGAACGAATGTGAAAAGTTTTGAAATAAAAATTATTTGAATGCAAAAAAAAAAATACAATTGTTTACCATCAGGATCTAGGCACACAATGTCATGAGGCTATATTTCCATAAGAACAAGATACTTGATTAAAGTGAGAGAAGAAAAATATAAGAAACGGAAAACAGGTTGAACAATACAACTTTTAAAACTAAAACAAACAAGCTGGGCAAACAAATTAAGCATAGTGTGTGACAAGATCAAGAAAATTTTAAATAAAATGTATATAAAGATATTGGGCATAATTGGAAAAAAATATAGATACATAAAATGTGGAAGGAGTACAGACATACAAACTGATAAACTATGTGTAGATTCTAAAATTTATTCTCAGACACAACAGATTATAGATATATTTACAAAATCTTATGGCAAACAGTTTGGATCTACAAAGGGTGAGGCAAGCTGTTGTAGTGGTATCCATAAAACCTCAGATACTGAAACCAAATTAAATTATATTGAAAAATATCCAAGCAAAGCACAGGGAGGAGATGGAATTAGTAATTATGATCTGACAATACTTCAGCAAGAACTCATAGTACCATTATATCTTTTATTTACTAGGTTGTATAAATATGGGGAGATTCCTCAAAACTGGAGACGTGCACTTATTAAACGTGTCTTTAAGAGAAAGTAAAGTAGGACAAAGCCAGAGTCATACAGATCCTTAAGTCTGCTGTCATGTTGTCAAAGAATAATGGAGAAGGTAATATTGGATAAGCTATTGTCATTAGTGGAAAGGTTGGAACTTGACAAAATTACATCTGCATGCATATGTTGAAAATAGATCTATTACCACCTATAATGTGATGTTGTATAACAATATAATAACAGCTATGCATCAAAAATTTCTCTATAGATTTAACTTTAGCATTTGGTAGGTTCATACACAAAATGCTAATCAATAAATTAGAACAACTAGGTATTCCTGTAGCTTTGATAAGATTGATAGCTATGTTGCTTACAAATAGGACATGGCAAGTATCATACAGCAATTTGACAGGTGACATTCTTGGTTACAATCAGGGTGTCCCACAGGGGTCTGTTCTAGGCTCAAATCTGTTTAGAGGGTGGGCTGGATTTATGAAAGCTTGCTTGGAGTGCAAGAAGAGTGTAGGAGCTCATGGAGGCAACATATCTGCCGTGCGATCTAGGTCCAGCCAGCAGGGGTGTGCATGAGAGCTGCTAAATCTACTCTTGCACGGACAGTGTCATGGTATGCAAATTACCTCATTTGCTACTGAAAGCTATGAAAATGAGGTAAATTTGCAATCCAGTAAACACTAACCTGTCCGTGGAAGATTAGTGTTATCTGCAGAAATTTACTCCGTTGGTAATGAAGTACCATTCTGCAAATAGCCAAACGGAGCTATGACAGCTCCAAATAAAGAATCCATACAGTTGAGGAAGCATGCCAATGTTTAAGAGTAGCGCAGCACCGTGCAAATGTGTGGCACTTTAAAAAACAAGAAAATAATTTAAAAATAGCCAAAATAGCCATTTTCACTAAAAAGCTTATCCTGCCATGCAGGTGAATGACAGGCTGAAGACAACATGGCCACTGAGTAGTGGGTGCTAAGGGGGGGAAGCTCAGTGTGAGAGATGTAACCTTGCATTAGTAGGCATGTGAGCTATGTCCCAAGAGTGTAAGTGTAGGAGTAGGTGAGTAGTAGAGTAGAATATAGGTAACATCATGAGGGTGTGTGTCAGAAAGGCTGTAAGCTTATTGGAGCACAGTGTCTTGTGTTTGCCCTGAGTTGCTCAGGATTGCAAGAGGCATGTCTACAGTTGTCCTTTTTGAAAACCAGAAACCAAAATTGTACGCCGTGAATATATCTGAAATTTCTAGCAAACATGCACACAGCATGCGCGCACATGTGCGCTCATGTGCGCGCGTGTGCGCTTGTTTGTGTGGCGTACCCGGGGTGGAAACACAAAGGGAAAAGGAAGGAAAAGAAGTAGTAGGAAGTTAACCAAGGAGAACTAGCAGAGCTGCCAGGTGAAATATATCAGAATCAGCCAATTACACAGGTAGCAGACTAGGCCAGCCCAGCACTTTAACCTCTGCAAACAGCTTTCTTCCCTGTTTTTTTCCTAGGAACTCTGCAATACTGCAGTATATAAAGAGGGAAAGCTTAAAAACTTTAAAGTCAGACAAAATGTTAGGGGCTGCTCTTGCTATCATAAACCAACATGTGCAAGGTGCTGAGGGTGGTGATGTTGTGAATGCTGCTGAGCAACCCACAGTGAGGAGACGGAGAAGAGCATTCAGACCCAGGGTAACCTACCAGGGGCTACATGAGCTGGAGATAGTGGAGCACTATAGGGTGGACAGAGACCTCCTGAAGCAAATTGTTGAGCTGTGCCAGCCATGCCTCACACACAGAACCAACAGAGGGGAACCCATCCCAGTGGATACCAAGGTATGTGTTGGCCTAAGAATACTAGCTACAGGTACCTTCCAGAGACCAACTGGTTTTATGATGGGGATTTCACAGGCATCAGCATCCAGGGTACTGCACCAGTTCCTGGATGTCATGTCAGCACATGTCGGTGAGCACGTATATTTCCCCAATTCCCGTGAGGCATTGGCCAGCAATATGCATCTTTTCCACCAAATAGCAGAATACCCTGAGGTAGTGAGTGCAGTAGACTGCATGCACATACACATCAAAGCACCACCCAGTGAGCGGTGTAGGGTCTACATCAACTGCAAGGGCTTCCCCTCCATCAACTGCCGGGTCGTGTATGATGCCCAGGGCATAATAATGAATGTGTGTGCTAGCTGCCCTGGAAGTTATCACGATTCCCACATCTGGCATCTGACACAGCTGTACCAGAGATTTACCAATGGGGACATCCCTGATGGTCACCTAGTGGGGAATGCTGGATACGCACTTGAGCCGTGGCTGATGACACCCATCAGAAATGCACACACACCCGAACAAGAACTCCGTAATGAGGCACATGCACAAACAAGAAACATAATTGAGCGTGTGTTTGGGATACTCAAGTCACGGTTCCAGTGCCTGGACACATCTGGTGGAGCCTTGCAGTACTCACCAACTACATGTTTCCAAATTGTCATGGTATGTGCCATGCTACACAATATGATCATGCAGATACAGCTGTAGCAGGAACAACATGGGGCAGGGCCAAACAGCCCCACACCATTGCCAAGGCCTGCACAGGCACAGTGTGACTCGGGGGAGGAACAACCTGAGCCTGCCCCAGTAGGCAGAAGGAGGCATGCCCAGTATGCCCTGGCCTTGGCAAAGAGGCAACGCAAAGCACATACACTGACTCATTAGGAACCCTGGAAATGACACCTCTCTCTGACTCGCACACACAGTGAAAGGGATGCCTAACTTGACACTAACTATCTTCAAACATGTATAGGGAGTGTAATATGTGCATCTGACGTAGGCAGCCCTGCAGCACCACCTGAGGCATGAATCCCTATTTTAAGCAATATAAAGCACTGTTAAGCAAAATTTACCAGTATTGAGCATATTTAAATACAATTGCGCAAAGCTGTGCACCGTGCTAACCAGCGCAACGTCGGGCAATGTTGGGCAATGTTGGGCAAAGTCGAGCAAAGTCGGGTAAACACGCTCACACCTGCTTTACTGTTCCTTAACCAGTCAGGTCTGCCCAGCAGGAAAATAAAAAGCAGTGACAGGGCTCGAACTCAGGACACTGTGTACTATAGTCACAGTACTGAACCACTAAGCCATGACACCATTTCACTGGCACAGACACAACTCAAGTCACTCACACATACCAGTTGGCGGGGGGGGGGTCACATACCTAACAGTCACAGCCAGCAGGACAATTGTAGACAAATGCAAACACAAACAAATGCTGTATCCTGCCCTCTGAAGAGGCATATGAGTAACCTCCCCCCCAGGCCTATGCAGACAGATAACAGCAGGCCAGGCAGTGTGATGTGGGTTGGGTAGGCTATGAAGTCACAAACTAATATGCATGTAATTGGAAGCTAAGGTCTGTAGTACAGTGGTATGCCTCAAGCCAGTACGATAGGCAACAGTACAGACTGAAATGGAGTACCTGACATAGCAGTGCAGGCCTAGCAAATGTGTAAGTGTCAGATGTACCCCTCATCCTATGTACACCCACAGTAACAATCAGATGTGCCCCCCCCCGGGTAGAAATGTCCAAATAATAACTGTCCCCCCTGTATGTAGAAATGTTGATAAGTCTATGCAAATTGACTCATGGAAGCCCTGCAGGCACAGCATGCTTCATGTCGATGTACAACACAAAGGTGAGCCCTGAAGTAAAAACCAACTTGATTTTTCACACACATGTATATATGCCCATAGTGGGCATGCTCACACACTTAAACAAATTTAGCTAATTTCAGTCAGCAACATACTGAAAGGTCACACTGGGCATGCTCACACACTTAGGCCATGTCTGAGTACAGCAATGGGCCACACAAATCTGGCAGTTGTAGTTCTTACTCCAGACACTTGTCACTATTCACCAATCCTGCCTTGCACACACAGTGATATGAAAACAGACCCATATAATATACTGCACCCCTGTCATTAAACTATGTACTACAAGTACTTAAGTTGTTCACTGAAAGTGAAAATGCAAAGAAGATCAATAAATCTCTGATCAGTATCATCAAGAAACAATGAACACTCCTAACATTATCCAAGCCATGTTCTGGCAAAAATATTACCAGAGAGTCGATAGAGAACCATGAAGCTTTCTTTCACTATGTCATAAATATCAATGTAAACTCATATATGTTCAGAGTCAGTGCAAAGTGTAAATGAATACATGTACATGACTGACATTGCCAACATCTTGTCAGACAGTTTCATACATATTTACCCCCCTCTCACTGATAAAAGGGCCCATTACCATGCATGGAGATTGTGAAAACCCAGAAATCACATATACAATGGTTAAACAGCTCTATCCAAACCTAAAAACACAGTGTCTATGGGATGACATGGTTTCCCTGGCTGTGTCACATGTTAACTCCAAAGCAAACAGACCCTGCATCTGAACAGTCTGTTGAGACTCACCCTCTGTACAGGATATGAAACTGTTGAATGGATTACAGCAACATTTGGCACACTCCACAAGTGCCGGTGCACAACAGACCATGGGAACTATAGTCTTATAAGCCTAATAAGCCTGATCTGCAAGGCCATGGAGTCCATCATTATGGAACTCAAACAGAGCTATTGGGAGCCTACAAACACCCAACCCTACCCATTGTGGTTTGGTCAGGGGCAGATCATGGTTCCTAAACCTGCTAGACAGTTTTCAAGGCAGTCACCCAGGACATGCATCAATGATATGAGCTCCACACGGCCTACATAGACCTTGAAAAGCCCTTTTCCAACATCCCACACACATGTCATATCCACAAAATCAACAACCTGTGCATAAACACATATGTCATCAGATAGATTGCCAACTGGGGCACAGATAGATCCCACAAGGTAAGAATTGTGGTCCCTGTTCAAGCTGGTAACAACTGCTGTCCCCATGGCTCAGTCCTGGGACCCCTCCTGTCTGGTGTATACTTTTCAGAAATACAGTCAAACACATGAGTGCTATGTTTAGCAAAGTTTGTGGATGACTGCAAAAAGGTTGTCATAATCAATGTTTGGGACAACAGAGACATCCTTAAAAAAGGGTCTCAGTCAGACAGATGTGGTGTTAAAATTATGGCCTCCAGCTACAGTCACACATATACCACATAGGTGCCAACACCCTAAATATGGAGGTAATAATAAGGGATCTATGGACACATGTGGATAGTCATCTCTACTTCCAGAAACACATTCACAAACTGGTTAGAAAATCATGCTATGTGTTCCCACAAATTGCCAAGGTCTTTGCATGTAGGAAAAAGGAGGTTCCCTCTACTCATCAGTCATCAGACACATCAGAGAGTATCACGGCACACTTGCAATGAATCTGACTAGGCACCTTCAGCAGTAGGAAAGACCACTGAAGTACTTCAACAAGAGGATTACTGGCCTCAAACAGTTGCCCCATGCAACATGACTGAATTTAACTCATCTGTACTCTCTTGCATACTGTCTACTCAGGCGATCTCTGCCCAACAGACAGGTCCATGTCCAATGCAGAACTGATGTACATGCGCTATCTGAAGTAAACCCAAGCTCACTGTGCCACATGCTCTAGGGATATCATCATCACAACAATAAATAGAACATGTTAGAAGGATATATTACTAACTCACAGACTTCCCTTGCTTTGGAACAGGCTCCCAACCTACATTAAGTGAGTCCTTACTGACACTCTTCCAGAGGAGCTTTGATGAGTGTATGTGAAACTGAACTGTCACACCATGGATCATGTCATCAGCTGTACTACACAGAGGCCTAGGGAACTAACCCCATGTGTGGTGATAGCTGCACACTCAGGCCATACTAATATATATATATATATATATATATATATATATATATATATATATATTATATATATATGTGTGTGTGTGTGTGTGTAGGGGAAACACAGTATAATAAGCCAAAGATGGATGGGCAGAGATGTGTGCAAGAGAGTGACCATGACAGGCAGCCATCCAGGACTGTCCCACCCAGCACACATCCAATGGCACAAAAGACATGAGGTGCAAATCTCACCCACTGTACATAACAGCCACCAGTATCTGTAAGCATTACAGTGTATGTGGTCCATGTGCCTGCTGTACAACATGACTGTACAATGAAGTACACATCTACTATCTGTAGACATGTACCTGTCACATACATTCATAGGTATGTAGTAGACTATCTTCACGAAGGCATATGTTAGCCTAGGTAAGTTGTGCAGCTTTCACCACCCCATTGGGTAGTCTACCAAGCCCTAGTTCTATTAGTTAGTACCCTAAGCCCCTTTCTAGTGGGGCTACTGATGTGATGCCTGGCGTGGATTGTCTGTTTCCCATCTACTCATCAAGGTTCCTATTGAAGAATGTCAGAGAGGGGCTTTGTCTGATGTACATTGGGACTCTGTTCCACTGTAAGGCAAGTGTCTGGGATGGTAATCTATCCCACCAGTATGGTGTATTCATTGTTGTGATGAGGTTCATATCCCTGGAGTGCGTAGTTCAATTCAATTTTGTTATCCGTAGATGGAGCATGTTCAACAGTTATGTGTTGGACATGGCTCTGTATGTTAGGCAGAGTGTGCCTCTGAGTAGGTGGTACGCAACGGAGAACAGATTTAGTTTTACCAGTTGTGTTGCATAACACAACTGTTTGAGGCCAGTAATCCTCTTGGTGAGGTACCTCTGTGGTCTCTACAGCTGCTGGATATGCTTAGTTGAGTACATCCAAAATGGTGCATTGTACTCAATGATGGGTCTGATGACTTAATAGTAGAGGGCCACCACTACCTCTTTTGATCCTGATGCAAACACTTTGTTGATTAGGTGGGCCACATAGCATTTCCCCATCACTTTGGTAACATGGTTGTCAAAGGAAAGAGGACTATCTACTTGTGTCCAGAGATCCCTTATTACCTTGTCAGTTTTAAGGGGATAACACCTATGTGGTAGTTTGTGGGTACTTTGTTTTCACCAAAGGGGATTACTATGCATTCTTCCACATTGAGCTTGAGGCCATGATTCTGGCACCACACATCTGTCTCATAGAGTCCCTTCTGGAGAATATTTGTGTCATCCGGGGAATCTGTTATGGCAAACACTTTACAGTTCCCAGCAAACTTAGTCAACCACAACCCTCCTGTGTTGGCATGTACTTTTGAGAAGTCTATACCAAACAGGAGGGACCCCAGGACTGAACCCTGGGGGACACCAGTTGTTACCGGTGTAGAGTCTGACATGAAGCCAGCAACTCTTATTTTGTGGGATCTATCTGTGAGCCAGTTTGCAATCCATCTTGTGATGTATGGATTCATGCTCAGGTTGGTGAGTTCATCTATGATACCTGACTAGGGAATGGTGTCAAAGGCCTTAGGGAGGTATAGGTAGGCTGTGTGGAGCTCATTTCAATCATTTGTAGCCTGGGTAACTGTCTCAAAGAAATCCACCCAGTTTAGGAGGCATGATCTGCATTTGACAAAGCCAAACTGGGTGTGCTCAACTATGTGAAGGTTCCCAATGTCTTTGTTGTTGACTTCCATTATGATTGGCTCCATTGCCTTGCAGATCAGACTCATCAGGTTCATAGAGCGTGAATGCCAAGGGTCTTTTGTGACCGTACCCCTGTGGAGTGGGACAAACATTGCTGTGCAACATTCTATGGGTACATATCCTGTAGAGAGAGGTATAAGTATCCTTGATGAATATGGATACATCCCCACCCTATGTGCTATGATCTAGGTTCTGATGCTGGAAGGTATGGAATGAGTAGTATCCTGGTAGTGCTGGTGTGCTCTCTGGAGCCTTGAACTAGGTTTTTGTTACTGCACAGATATCAATATTCTCCATACTGAGAAGTGCCTTGAGTGTGTGCATCTGGAGGCTGAGACTTCTGGCAATGAGTAGCATTTAGTTGACGTTGTGGTTATTTGCATTGGTTACAGGGTTTGGTTTGTCCTGAGTGACCGGTGTTCCACACCTGAAGTCGACACCTCATTGGTCCAATCTGACCATAAGCTAATTATCCTACATATCCACATTCTGCCCCCACCCCCCATTAAGGAAACCATGTTAAAAAATATCTCCAAAGACAACTCCATGATTCTTAAGACAGAAGTGGTGAACTTCAGGGCACCCATGCAGATGGACAATATAGTTATGACTACTGAATCTTACACTATTGCACTTTATAAGCACTTACATGACTGCATGGATCATGCTATCCCAAACAGAACCAAGACGGTATCCTCCAAGAAAAGGAAGCCAATCTGGTGGTGCCCTGCCATAAACAAACTGCACAACAGAAGGAAGAATCTGTTGCAAAAGAGGGTAAAACCCATGAGTGGAGGAGCTCCCTGGTCAGCCTCAGTAAGAAGCTCTGATCTCTGATAAAATCCTCCAAAGCTAGTTACAAAAACAAAATCACCACTGATTCTAAAGACAACCACAAAGCATTCTGTAGCTATGCCAAGAATCACAATGGCAACACTCAGATCTGCTCTGAGTTACAGCACAATGGCGCTAAGTATACAGACCCAACTGATATTGCCAACATTCTGGCAGATAGGCTCAGTGCTAACTTTACCCCCCTCACACCCATGAAAGAGCTCATCTCTATACAGGAAGAATGCAAAGTTCCTGTCATCACAGCTGCACAGATGAAAACCACACTCCAAAGCCAGGACCACAACATTCATGGGACCAGTTAACATCCCAGGCTGCGCTCTACACGAACTACAGTACGAACTGGCACCACACCTAAGTACCATGTTCAATCATAGCCTCACCTCAGGCTTTGTGCCTGCTGAATGGCACACAGTGATGGTTATCCCACTATGCAAGGGGGGAGCCACCACAGACCCCGGGAACTAGTGCCCCATTACCCTGATGAGCCTGGTATCATCATGGAACTTATAAGCAAAGACATTGGCAATCTCCAAACTCTGGACCACAACCATTTCGGGTTTGTAAAAGGCAGATCATGTCTCCTAAACCTTATAGACTTCTTTGAAGCAGTCACCAAAGCTGTAGACAAGGGTAAGTTGGTGCACACAGCCAATCGAGATCTTGCCAAGGCTTTCGACACTATCCCCCACTCTGGAATTATAGATAAACTTATTAAACTAGGTATAAATCCCTATGTCACAAGATGGGTTGCCAACTGGCACACTGACAGAACCCAACTGTGAAAGTAGCAAACTCCAAGTCCGACTTCAGACCAGTGACAAGTGGAGTACCACAGGGTTCAGTCCTGTGTCCTGTCCTGTTTGGTATCTACTTCCCTGAAGTACAGGCTAACACAGAAGGTCTTTGGCTAATGAGGTTCCCAGATGACTGCAAAGTAGGAGCCATAATCAAAACTACTAACGATGTGGACATCCTACAAAAGGGCCTCACTGAGACAGATGCCTGGTGTCAAAGCCATGGCCTCAAGCTCAATGCCAAAAAGTGCATTGTCATCCCCTTTGGTAAAAACTCTGTACCCATGAACTACAACATAGGTGGTAGTATACTTAACACTGAAAGTGTGATAAGAGACCTTGGGACACAGGTGGTCAGTAGACTCTCCTTTGATAATCACATTGCCATAGTAGTCAGGAAATCCTTCAATGTGGCACACCTCATCACAAAAGGTTTCTCATGCAGAAAAAAAGAGGTCATTGTCCCCCTCTACTCATCACTCATTCGATCCATTATAGAGTACAACACCCCTTTTGGTATGTACCTCACAAGACATTTACAACAACTGGAAAGCCCGCAGAAATACCTCACAAAGAGGATTAGCGGCCTCAAATACATGCCCTACACAGACCATCTCAAAGCACTCCAGCTTTACTCTGTCGCATATCGCCTACTCAGAGGTGATCTCTGCCTAACATACCAAGCTATGTCAAAACAGAGCTGTTGGACATGCTCCACTTAAAGAAATCCCAATCTCTCCGAGCTTCGTCCCCAAAATCTGAACTGAAATACAAAAGAAGGGGGTGTATCCATTTTCATAAAGGATACCCACACCTCCAGGTTAGTGGCACAGCACAAGGCCTCGGAGACCATCCAAGTGCAACTAACAGTGGGCAAAGCTGCTTATCAGATCATAGCCTGCTACAGATCACCTACCTTGTCTCAGGACCCTCACTCAGCATTCCTGAGAACACTGGAAAATATAAAGGTCCTACCAAACATCATGATATTAGGAGATTTCAACTACCCAAACATTGACTGGGAGAATTACTCAAGTACAAACTCCTTTGCCCAATGCTTCCTAGAGTTTATAAACTCAAATGCCCTGGAACAGCTGGTCACCATGTCCACTAGAGGTGACAACATACTGGACATGATCATCACCAACATGGGGGATCAGTGTTCCACACCAAAGGTAAACCCCTCGCTGGTAATATCAGATCATAAAGTAATCACACTGGACAGCCACATCCCGACCCCACCCCCAGTCAATGAAACCACTGTGAAAAACGTTTTCAAAAGCAAACTTCACACTTCTCAAGACTGAAGTGGAAAGTTTCAAAGCCCCCTTGCTACAGGATAATGCTATCCAATCAGCAGAATCCTTTACAAGTGCATTATATGAACATCTACAGGGATGCATGGATCTAGCCATCCCGAGTAAAACCAAGACTCACTCCTCCAAAAAGAGGAAACCAGTCTGGTGGTCCTTGGCCATAAATAAACTATACAACAGAAGGAGTAAACCTCTACATGATAGAGCAAAATTCCAAAAAGGCATCACTGATCATTATTAGCAAGAAACTATGATCGCTCATAAAATCATCTAAGGACAGTTTCTAAAGAAAAATTGCCAAGGAATCTAAAGATAACCACAAAGCCTTCTTTAGCTATATCAAACATTTAGGTGGCAACTCTCAGATATGCTTTGAGCTACTGCAAAATGGCAAAAAATACACTGAACCAACTGACATTGCCAACATCCTGGCAGACAAGTTTAGTGCAAACTTCACCCCCATTTCACCCCCAAAAGGGCCTGAGCCCATCCCAGAAGAATGCGGATCCCCAGACATCACAGACATGCAGGTAAAAACAGCTCTCTCCAAAGCTAAGAACACAGCATCAATGGAACCAGATGGTGTCCCAGACTGCATCTTACACAAGCTCCAAAAGGAACTAAACTCTCACCTAAATTCACTGTTCAGACTCAGCCTTACCACAGGCTATGTACCCAAAGAATAGGGTACAGCAACATTCATCCCGCTCCACAAAGGTGGTGCCACAACAGAACCTGGGAACTATCGCCCTATAAGCCTGACCAGCCTGGTCTGCAAGGCTATGGAGCGAATTATCACGGAACTCATAAACAGAGACATTGGGAAGCTCCAGACACTGGAATCTTCCCAATTCAGCTTTGTTAAAGGCAGATCCTGCCTCCTAAACCTAGTTGACTTCTTTGAAACAGTTACCAAGGCCATAGATGAAGGGAAGGTAGTCCACACAGCCTATCTGGACCTCATTAAGGCCTTCGACACCATTCCCCACTCTGGCATCATAGACAAGCTTACCAGCTTGAACATTAACCCCTATGTCACGAGATGGGTGGCCAACTGGCTCATGGATAGAACACACATGGTCAGAGTAGCGGGTGCCATGTCCGACTCTAAACCAGTCACAAGTGACATCACACAGGTCTCAGTCCTGGGACCCCTCCTGCTCAGTATATACTTCTCTGAGGTACAGGCAATAAAGTATGGCTGACTAAGTTTGCAGATGACTGCAAACTGGGGGCCATAATTGACTCTCAGGCTGACACAGACATCCTCCAGAAGGGTCTTACAGAGACAGATACCTGGTGTCAAAACCATGGCCTCAAGCTGAATGCCAAAAAATGCATAGTCGTCCCTTCTGGAAAAACAAAGTGCCCATGAATAACCACATAGGTGGTAATCCACTAGGCACGGAAAATGTAATTAGGGACCTAGGGACCCAGGTATATAGTAACCTCTCCTTTGATAACCACATTGCCAAAGTGGTTACATATACCTTCTATGTAGCCCACCTAATCACAAAAGGGTTCAAGAGAGGTCATTGTGCCCCTCTACTCATCACTCATTAGGCCCATAATAGAGAACAATGCCCCATTTGGTATGTACCTTAATTGGCACATGCAACAGCTGGTAAGACCACAGAAGTACCTCACCAAGAGGATCATGGGCCTCAAAGAGATGCTCTATGCAGCTCAACTAAAGAAACTCCAGCTCTACTTGGTTGCTTACTGCCTGCTCAGAGGTGATCTATGCCTGATGTATAAAGCCATGTCCAACCCGGAATTAATGGACATGCTCCACCTCAAGAAAAATAAATCTCTTAGAGCCACACACTCCACTGAATTAAACCTCAGCAAAGCAATAAACAGGACGTGCTGGAGGGATAGATTCCTGTCCCAGAGACTTCCATCGCTCTGAAACAGAATCCCAGTTGATGTTAGGCAGAGCCCCTTGCAGACTCTCTTCAAGAGGAATCTTGACGAGTGGATGGGAAATTGTAAATTTACCCCTGGGATCACTTCAGTGGCCCTGCTAGACAGAGGTCCAGGAAACTAATTTAAAAGGGAGGCGAAAGCCAACACATACTGGCTAGGCTTATAAATGCCCTTGGGCAGATAGCCTAGTACCTACCTATGAACCTATGAACCTACACGCTCTAGGGACCTAAACCTTGTCACCACAATAAACAGAACATGCCGGAGGGATAGATTCCGGTCCCAGAGACTTCACATACCCAAGAATAAACTACCTATCTATATCAAACAAAGCTCCTCATTGGCACTCTTCAAGAAAAATCTTGATGATTGGATGGGAAATAGGAAATTCATTCTGGGGATCACTTCTGTGTCTCTGCTCAACAGTGGCACAGGAAAATAAATTTCTTGGGTGGCAAAAGCCAGGGTACCTTTTTGGCTGGGCTTGTATAGGTCCCAGGGCCGATAGCCTAGTACCTACCTATGAACCTATGAACCTTTGAGCCTTGCCTAAAAAAGGTAGTATGGGGACAGCAAGACCCTTGGCCAGTATTCAGAAGCATAGGGGTGACAGATGCAAACCATCTGTAGCGAAGCAACAAGGCTTGTCTACCATGTCATCACAGGCAGACAGAGACTGGATCCCCTTTGAATGATACCAGAAGCTCAGCCAATTGTTGACGTTCATCATCTTTCTGTTATATTGCAGTATCATGTAGGTGAAGGTAAGATGCTACTCAAGGTTTGACCCTGTGTGTGCCAGCATGTGGTGTACTGTGGCGACCCCTAATGGCAGCATTCGAAAGGAGGAGAAGAAGAAGAAGAAGCAAGTTGTAGCTCAACCCTTGTGGACTATGAACACCATTACCATGTGTAATTCCACAAGTATGTAACCTGTATAGAGGCTGCATCTGGACAGAGCGTTTAGGTGAGTGGTGACTTCATATGTCAGCTTGTGTACGGCACAGCCAGGGGCACTGTCCAGTACCATTGCCACTGTGGTCTGTACTTTGTTAAAGAGATGTTTTAACTAGAGTGTCTGTGAATCATCAGGTTTTACATTCTTCAGGTCTGGGAATGTGGCCCTTGTGTAATGACAGGGTGGTGAAATTCGCATTCAAACTGTCTAACAAGGAATTGGTAATGTCAGTCAGATAAGTGTACTTTGTGACCATTTACATTAACTGTGACCCAATCTGAGATTTTCCCTGTAGATTATGAACAACACTGAAGAAAGCTTTAGTGTTGTCTTTGGAATCCTTGCCATTTTGTATTTAGAAGCTTGCCTTGTATGTTTATTGAGGGATTGTATTTTCTCAATGATACTGACCAGAGAGGTTATCCCATCTTGGTATGTAACTCTTTTGATACAACTTCACACCTTCTATTATATATTTAGTTTATGGCAGGGGTCCATGAGAGTAATGAACTTTTACTGTACACGTGAGAATTTCTTGTGTTTGTGATAGCACGGTCCATGCAACCCTGTAGGTGGTCAGTGTGCATTAATAAAGGATTATGCAGCTGGGACAGTGTTAACCTTAGTAATACAAACCAATGACAGATAGCAACAACAGCATCACCCACAGTACAGTGTCAACCCGTGTCATACACACACATGTGTACTCAAGTACCAAAATGTGTGTAGTACAATACATACTGGCCACCACTAGAAAGTATGGAGTGTTAACACTGGCCAATACAGGGCATGTCACCCTGCCCATGTGTCCAATATGCACGTACATGTAGACAGTGCTCCTCCACCATGTTCAGAAATGTACACCTGCAGAACTGTGCTGCACACACCCCACACTTACTCTTTACTGTATAACACATGCTGACACAACTACACACATCAGCCAAGTGGCACATGGGCAAACAAAACACAATTGGAATAAACACTAGTGGAAACAATACAACATTGCTAATTACAGCTTTAATGCATCATGCCTGCTCAGCTACACCTTCAAGGATATCATTACACTTTACTGCCGACAACATTCTACACATTCAACCATTGCTATACTTTATTAAAGTCAACCTGTGCATCAGCACCAAGTTAGCCTGTTCCTGCATCAATGTTACAGATGACAAGAGGTGGCACAGGTTTCATCATATGCACAGAATGTGTTGTTGGTTTGCCAGAGGCCTACACTGAGCCATACAATCGACATGTGTGTGTGAGTGTGTGTGTGTGAGGGCCATGAGTACTGTTATGGGCCAAAGTTGATGTAATGTATGTGGGTATGTGTTTGCCCTAGGGTTTTGGTTTATGTGTGTGTGTCTGCATGCACACAGTTTCACCATGTGGCTGCCATATATGGGGATTTGCGAGACAGCTACAGACTGTACCTGGCAGGCTTTACAGATCACCATCTCTGGCCACGGATATGGAACCTGTGCTGGGCAGGGGTGCTAGAGACAGTAACAGGTACTAATCCAGACTGGGTACTATCCAAAGAGGTTGACATATGTCCACTGGATCCAGGCCCCTGCTGGGACTGGCCAGAGCCACGTGCATGTGATCTTCTAGGATGGTCTATGGACAGCCCCCCATCATGCTGGGGCTGATACTGGCACTATTGGAGCGGCTGTGACTTTCTGGATGTCCACAGTGACCTCCAGCTGGTGATGTTGCTAGCATACGTCCCCATCGATGTCTCAACCATCTTGCACTGTCCTGACACATGGACATGACATTGTGGAGGACATCCAATTTCTCACCCCAACATCTGTCAATGACCTCAGTGTAATTACGTATGGCACCTGCTAGGTCACAGATACTGTCATTTACAGAGGTGTTATGAGCCTGCTGTGCCCTTATTGCCTGTCTGATGTACCGCTCCATTCGTGTCTGTGCCTCCATGACAGCCTGGAACATGCGTGTGGTAGAAAAAGGTGTGGCATGTCTGCCAGGGGCATGATGACCAGCAGTGCTCTGATGAGAACCCCTGGGCATCTGCCTATGTGGTACCGTTCCAGACATCTGGCTATGGCTGCTGTGTCCTGATACATGTGCCATAGATACCACACTGTCCTGGCCAGTGCCAACCATACACTTGTCCTTCAGCTAAGGGCAATGGTGATGATGGATGTACAGACAGTATGACTGTGTGCATGGATGGTGTGGAGACTTGTGTACTGTCAATTGGTGGCCCAACAACAGACCCTGACAAACCTGCCTGTGCCTCAACACACCTATCCTCATGAACACTGTCTGTCTCAGTGACATCAGGTACCCTGCTGTACTGAACCAGCCCCACCATGGCACCTGTGAGAGGAAAACAGGAATCACACTTAAGGTCTGAACATGATTTCAGACCACATTTGCACATGCACACATGTGCACATGCACACATGCGCACATGCACACATGCACACACAAAAATACACTCCTCCCTAAAGCAGACACACACAACACCAGCAATCTCAGAACATGCACAATAGCAGGTGATGGTGAGGTACAGTATCACAAGCAAAACAGTCATATCACACATGTCAGCATGCAGGACATGTGTTGCTCAACAGTATGCAGTGCAAGTGTAGACAGTCCTTGTTATTAACAGTATGCATGGCTTACACTTTAAGGTCTGAACATGATTTCAGACCACATTTGCACATGCACACATGTGCACATGCACACATGCGCACATGCACACATGCACACACACACAAAAATACACTCCTCCCTAAAGCAGACACACACAACACCAGCAATCTCAGAACATGCACAATAGCAGGTGATGGTGAGGTACAGTATTACAAGCAAAACAGTCATATCACACATGTCAGCATGCAGGACATGTGTTGCTCAACAGCATGCAGTGCAAGTGTAGACAGTCCTTGTTACTAACAGTATGCATGGCTTTGATGCATGTGTTTTGTTATTAGGTGATGGGCCTCCCCCTGGAACACAGTGCATACATGGACACAACATTGCTGTGCAGGTTTTCAAAATGCAATAGCATCACAAGACATATATGTGTCAGTTGTGCAAATGGTGATTGGTATGCATATTGTTTAGAGGTGCATATGTGTGCACACATGCAACATTAAGGTGTATAGAAAGGTGTATAGCAATGAAAGCTATGTGTAGTACTGTGGTTACAATAACTGGATGGGGTATAGTACCATAGGCCGTCATCATGAAGCATCATGTGGTCACTTAAGGCTACAAATGTTTCCCAAACCAGCACTACTCATGCTGTACTGGAACTGTACTACCTTGGCTACATTCACCATTTCACAAACAGTTGTTACATGAGTTTGTAAGGAGGCCAATAAGGAGCATTCCCTGACATGAATGTGTAGTGTGTTGCAGAGTGTTTAAATGCCCCTTGATAGGCCTCTACCCCTCAGGTATATTATGTGTAATGTATGGATGAGATTTTGGATACTGGAATGTGTCTTTACAGAGGATTTGAGAATCCTTTATGTGTAGCATTTTAAAATGCTCTGTGTATGACATAGATGTGTATGGTATGTGCATGTTGAGTATTAACTGTGCCTATCCAATGGTTACTACAGTCTAGCCACATTTGTTTGAGATGGTCTGGGTATTGCATGTGTTTGAGGCAGCTAATCACATTAGTGATATGCGTGTGGTCTTACACCAAACATGCACAGCATGCATTATGGGTAGGTGTGTTACATGTGTACTTTGCCTACACCTTAACTATGACATGCACTTTTTATTTACAATAATAAATGTAAAACACACTCACCAGCATCTGTCCGCTGCCTTGATGTCACCCCAGGGGGACCTACATAGAGATGAGACAGTTTGTTATTGGCCACAACTGTGGCATTGCTACTGTGTGTTTGCAATGTTACAGTACAACAACAGTTTACATTCACAGGGCTACAGATTATGTTCCAAATGATCAGTATTGCACAACAACAGGCTCCACATCTTTTAACGACACACTCCACATCTCACATATGCATGATCTACCAATACAGATAACAGTAGTCTACAGATATGCCATGTTACCTGCATGCTCCATGTGTGCTTGCTGGATAGCTCAACCTCCATCATGGTGTATGTCTGCTGCTGTTGTTGTTGGGCAGGTGCCACCAGGCTCAGGAGCAGCTCCACCACTCTGGTGAGGGGGGGGTGGATATTAACACCACCTCCTGTTGCAAGCTGTTGTCTCCGTGCATCAGCAGCATGCTGAAGGACATGTCTGAGAAGGTCACTGCAGTGGTGGTGTACCTGATCATATGTCCAGTTATGCAGGCCTACTTCATTTACCCTGCAGACAACATCTTGCTACTTTGTAATATGCTCCTGCTGGTCCTGGCTGGTTTGTGAGAACATAAGACTGTAGTGCTGAATAATACTGGTAGTAATTATGTCATCTTCAGCACTACTGTAAGTGGGGTTCCTGCGATGTGCCATGATCCCTGGAAGACATAAATATGAAAATATGTCTGAGCAAGTCATATGGCACATTTAACATTATACAGTACAGCTATCACTGAACCGCCATATATAGCAACCTATTAGCTAACCAAGAGTGAAACACTTTAACTGCCACTTATTACTGCTCACCCCACAACTGCTTGAAAGTGCCTGGCTCACTCTCAATCTAATGAACCATGTTCTGCACAGCAACAAAATAAAATCACTATATAAGACTATACAAGAGTACCTGGCACATGTATGCAACACGATGCACCACCTAGCCACAGCAGATATACATCAAGCTGATGTGTAAAGAAATATATCATCCATCACAATTAGTGCAAGGTCCAGTAAATGTATTACTATTATACCACACAACTTGTTAATGGCAAACCCGTGTCCAAAATATGTGCACAATTGGGAATATAGGTCGAATACTGCTGTAGTACACTATGAATGTTGCTAGATATGCAGTTACATGTTTTACCACACATATGTCAAAGGACATGTTACAGACATACCCACACACACATCAGACATAATTACAGGACACAAAGGTATGACAACCCAGATAAGCTTTCAGTGTGTACTATACAGTACTGTGTGTCAGTACTTACATAACCTTAATCTTGAGAAATGTAATCTGTGATGAATACAGGGACCACACAAAACAGTGTGAATGCAAGCAATGTGGACATACACCATACTTTGCCGTACAGTCCCAGAGCTTCAAGTAGTACTACAGTACACACATGATTTGGATTCAACATCAGTACCAATCAATAATCATAGATGTAGTGCTTTAGTCTCCAATGACACACCCTAGTTAAAACCAAGGGACTTAATCACACTGTATGCAATAGCACTTTTTCTGGCTAGCAACAGAATACATAGCTTTTGCTAGGATCAAAGCAAGGACCCATAATACAATGACATAAACAGTTTCCCACTAAGCTATCCCACAGATACATATATTTGACATATTCACAAACACATTGACCATCATAGTCAGTTAACAGTACAGAGAATGTATTGCAAAAAGTAGATGTAGGTGTGTATGAGTATATATAACTATATATATCCATTGGTGTACATATAAATATATATGTAGGCACATATACATTTCACCTTTCATAGTGAGAATATCAATTATACAAAGGATGTGAGGTGTACAGTGATGTAATTAAATTGCACAGTCTTGGGATAAATGCATTGAAGGAGTTCACAGCCCAGGTAGCTTTAGCAGGCCTCACTGGCTTCAACATTGTAAACTGAACAAACCACCCACAGTGTTTAACCACCACATGTCATATACCAGTACTGTATGCTGTCTTGTTTGTCACACACTAAAACCTACAAACAAATATGCGCATACTAATCTTCACCAACATATATATCTCCACCCTTCACAAACAGTTGCAATATGTCCCCTGCTCTATGCACATATACAGATGTGAATATATATGACACATATATATTTCTCCATATGTGTGTGGCATACACACACAAGGTCCACACTGTTGTAAGTCCCTGGACCTCACAACTGAACTGTTGGGCCTTGCTGCAACACAAACAGGTGTCACATATGAACACACACTAACATTAGGGGTATATATGGCTACAAATGCTAGATAAGCATACTAGACTGCTACAGCAGTTGCCACTGCTAATCTACACTTTAATATGACTATCATGCATGTGTTGTTCTGTCACACCCATGTTTATATAATGTCAGCGCTAATCCCCCCAACAACCATTGGCCACACTACTGTACAGATAACATGGATCAGATCTTTGACATTTAATGCTGAGCTACACATTTCACAGGTATGTCCCACTGCCCACAGGTACACACTGTATTGTCCATAGCAGTAGTTAAGCAGAACATCTATGCATAAATAAGTACTGCTGCCACATATGAATGGTTCACATTATGTAGACTGTTCTTCAATAACATCTACTACATGCCAGCAAATACATATGTGTCACATACCTTTCCTTTGTATGATTTGGTAATATTTCTTTTTCCTTTTCTCTGCCTCTCTCTCTCTCTCTTTCTCTCTCTTTCTCTGTCTCTGTCAGTCTCTGCAATAGAGTGATTGAGTTTGTTGGCAGAGATTGCAGCCTGCTTTTGTAGGTATTTGCACATGAGCATGTGATGGCCTCTGCACCAGTTAGTGGCCACCACTTGCTAATTGCATGCAGCCTGCTGTGTAGTAATTTCAGTAATCACTGTCATAGCAACCCAGTACTATAAATTGCTAACTCAGGTAGGCGTGGCCCTTTCAGCTTTCCAAGATGGAGATCATCCTTGTTTGCTGTGGACATCATTGTTTAAGACAGAAGGTTGGTATAGTTCTTATATCAGAAGCCAGGGGTGTAGCCAGAGATTTACATTTTGTACTCAGGCCAAATGTTGCTGCTTCCAGTACGCACTTGTCAGTGTAGAAATGTACTACTCACCCCTCAAAATGCTACCCCAAGATACATGGAAAGATGCACTTTCTTTTCAACTTTTACAATTAACTGCCATACAAAGCTGGTTATTGAGATGTATTCCTTTGGCACAAGAATTGTTTGTGAACTGCTATACTGTGAATATTCATTTACTCAGTTCTAAACAGTTTGTGCTTTTTTAGTGTTGACATTAGCACAAGCTGCTCAGAAAAACTGGACACATGTCAGTACTGTGAGTATGCTTACCTTCATCCTTGGTAGACCCTGTACACACAGGTATATTCTACGTTTGGGTAGGGGTGCAGAAGTACAGAGAGCATAAGTATTACTGTGTGGATTTTATCTTGCTGGACTTACAGGGTTGCTGTGTACATGTTAGTTTATCAAGGCAAGTAATCTGTCTGTGTAACTCCCAGCTGTGGACCTATCCACATTGTAGACAGAGAATAGACTGTTATTTTTTGCCTGTGCACCACACAGGTCTTTTCAGCAATAGAGCAATGGCATTGTTACAGTTGGTTGCTACCAGTACATGGTTACATCCATTTGTATTTCAGTGTTGTATTCCTACATAAGGGCATGCTTCCGAAAATCCTTCCAAAGCTATTTGCACAGTGTGTAACAGCAGAAAGGCTGATATGCCTCTGTGTTTCTGCCTCTGCCAAACCTCTCAAACACTCATGTACATATTTAAACAGACTCAGGGAAAAGTAAGGAAAAGGCCAGGGACACCTTTAAAATGTTAGTGCCATTAAGTTAAAACATTGAGAGAATCAGAGCATATGAATTAATACACCTTTTCTGAAGTAAAAGTAGTGTCTAACTCTTAATTATTGTCATTATTCATTAAGTGTAATTCACCACCTTTCTGGCCAAAGTCAGTAGTTTTAGGAGGGATTCAGAGGGACAGAGCTAAAATATGTGTCAAAATCAGGGACATCCCTGAAAATTAGGGACAGTTGGGAGGTATGGCCTCTGCCCTAAACAGATATGCCAGTGTTTGCCTGCTGTGATACTGTGTGGGGTAGTAAAGTGATGGTGTAACTTTATTTCCTGCTAGAATGGCTGCTTTTCTTATCACAGTCATGTAATGTAATCCACAACAACTGTTGGTAAATATCCACAGAACAAGTTGTGTGGTATAGCATTCCTATTTTTCATTTACATTCACTCATTCTGATACATGATATATTTATTTCAGCACCAACTTGTATATTTACCGTGGCTTAGTGATACTTCATGTTGTGTAGTGTGTACAAGGTCCAGGGTTCGAGACTGACAGAGGTGTTTTATTTTGCTTCTGAGCAGAACAAGGGCCCTCACATACAGAGTGACTAAGGCACTTTTAAGCAGTTGTAAGCGGTTTTGCGTGGGTTTGCGCGATGCTTAGCAATGCTTAGCTAAGCACAAACAAGCGCACACTCGCGCAAACCCTCTAACTACTGCTTAATGGTGCTTACTCCTGCTAACCTCCGCTCTCATTTTTTTGAAAGAAAAGAAAAATGGGGAGATAAGAAAGTGGTGAAAAAGGGGCACAGAGAGGGAACGCCAGTATGGAAAGTAGCTCAGGATGCGCAGGACGGGTGTATAGAAGGTTCATAGCTGCCCATTTCTTTAACAGCAACAGCTGTGCATATGGAATAAATTTGGAGGCAGATATGAAACCTTCAACTCCTGAGAGAGGGGTGAGGACAACAAAGTATGTTGTAATGCCAATTAAATTACATTTTATATGTCCAGTGGACATGCGTGCAAAATGGTCATCTATGTATGGGGCGTAATTTTTTTGGGGAGCAGATTGACCTTTTTTTTTTCAGGTGAGATTGGAATGTGGGGTAGGGGAAGTAGGTATATTTGGGGAGGTTGGTTGGGGATGTAAACAGACAAGACAAACAAGAAGCTTACAGGGGTGGTATATGACACATGTGGTGGGTGAACACCTTTGACGGGGAGGGATGTTTGGAAATCGCAAGCCCATGAGCCCCCAGATGGAAACAATGGGACTGAGGTCCCCACCCATGGGCAGTCACCACTGCACCTTCACAGCCCAGAGGGTGGCTGTGCTGGGGGCTGTGTAGGAGGGACTGGCTGACCCAGGATTTGCACCACTCGTGCCTCAAGCTGGTGTAGAGGTTCTGCAACAGAATGTTCAATCTCTCTACGCACCACAGCCCAGACCATTCGAAGGGTGATATGTGGCCCTCCTCCACCCACGCTTGCACGGGGGGGCTGAGCCCCATCCCCTGCAGTGCTTCCACCCAAAGGTGGCACAGGGCCAATGGAGGAGGAGGTCCCAGGCTGGGCACTGGACCTGCTAGTGCCAGGTGCTATGGCCAGCTGAGGTGGGACAAGTGGGTCTGCTGGGACCGGCCTTCCCATACAAACTATGTTTCGGAGGGTTTAATAAAGATATGGGTTAGTAACAGTCAACAGCATTCCCAATTAGTTATAACAGCATACAGAAGTATTCTCATTAACCCAACACACCAGATTTTCAACAGTTAAAAAGCAAGCATAACACATGCATATATAGAACAATAGTGGTCATTACAACAGCATGCATGTTGAATTGATGGCAACAGGCCACCAATATTGTCGTATTTTAACAGGACACATGCATAGAAATAAATGCAATTATTTATAAACCAATAAGACATATGTCCCAAGAAATGTTTTGAGATTAGACTTACCGATTGATGTGTGGAATTGCATTTTTTATGCACATACAGTAGGGTGGAAAAGGATAGCTCAATTAACAACTTATATATCCTTCTAGTTTTCACTACATTCCTATTAACTGCAGTTATATGTCCCTTACATGTATTATTACACTACCCAATGCCCTTATATTGTGCAATTGGATTTTGCTAGATCATTATATACATGAGCTGTATCTTACATACAAACTGTCCAAAATGCAGATGTTACTGCTACATATTTTGAGAGTTGCTCACACACACTACTGCTAAGATGGTACACTGACAGCTCTACTTTCATATAATTATCTAGATATGTTCAGGTGAAAGTATCAGTTATATGTTAACAGCTCCCTACATTTCCGGCAACACACTGACATTTCTGGTGAACAAAATACCAAGCTACTCATGTGCCAGATTAACCTGTACATGCTGGGCATGAACCAACAGTTGAGGGCTGTAAATATGCATAAAAGCTACTGGCACTCCCTTCATCCACGTTATATGGGCCTACCTAAGTGTGGGTTAACACTGCTTAATACAACAGTACTATTTGTAAAATGCAACAATACAACAACATATCAAAGAAAATGACACAGATGCACTCCAGGAATTATACTTTTATCAAAGGATTATTATACCTTATTTTTGGGTTAAAACACTTTTTGAAGGCTCTCTCATTTATTTTATATAACAGTACATGCAGAATAATTACTAACCTGCCTGATGATGCAGCCTTTGCAACCTATCTTCATGGGCTTGCTGATTCATAGCCAGGACACCTGCAGCTGTGAAGTAAATGCAGTGATAGTGAGACATACCTATCCATAGTATAGACAAGCATAGCAATTCTTAACTACTTAATACAATGGCTACTTACTAAGTACTGGGGCATTAGGTATCGCATGGGACTCCTGGATCCACTGGTCCAGTTGATCCTCCTTACGTCGCTTCAGGTCAGAGTAATGGTGCCTGACCTGCTCACCAGTCTGACGAATGCCAGTGGCACTGGTGAGATCATGAGCTAGACTGTTCCAGGCCTCCGTTTTATATTGGGTGCCCTGGTACTGGCCCCACAAGAGTCTTTCCTCATGATTGTGGACAAGGAGCCAAACCATTACTTTGGTCTCCTCAATTCCCCAGCGTTGCGCTCGAAATCATGTGCCTTCTCCAACACCAGCCATGCTGACTGCAGAAGGGAGCTACAACAAGTTATGGCAAGTATTCCCACCTGTGGAGCTTAAATATGCCTCATTTCTCGCACTTATTTGTGATTGGCCAGTTTTGAAAAAACTCAGCTGTAGGCACACCTGCTTAGCTGATGTTAGCAATGTTTAATATTCCTTTGATAGATATGTGTCTGTTGATAGTGCATGGTTATGAAATGCTGTCATGGCTTAGTGGTTATGTATTGTGCGTATACTGCACAGTATCCTGAGTTTGAGCCCTGTCACTGCTTTTTATTTTCCTACTGGCCAGACCTGAAAGGTTAAGTTACAGTAAAGGAGGTGTGGCCGTGTTTAGCCGACTTTTCTCAACTTTGCCCGACGTTGCCCAACGTTGCTCGACATTGCTCGACGTTGTCCGACGTTGCCCGACTTTGCACTAGTTAGTGTGGTGTGCAGCTACGCACAAATACATTGCGCTTCTTAACATGCTGCTCAGCTACAAGCAATTGGTTTTAAATATGCTAAATACTGCTAAAATGTGCTTAGCAGTGCTTTATATTGCTTAAAATAAGTTACTCATGCCTCAGAATGCATAACCATTTCACCTTCATATATATATATATACATATATATATATATATATATATATATATATATATATATATATATAATCTGTTCACTACTACATATAACATTTGAATGCTTTTTACAAAACTTATACATGATTAATGTCAGGAAATATTTTTGTATACAGATTTCCAACACAAAATGGAATGTGCAGTAGTGGGACTCAAACTGGGAATGTTTTCTTTTTGTGCGAAGGCTCTAACCACTACGCTATCGCTATTTTGCTTAATTTGCATATTTTTTTTCTTATTATCCTCTTCGGTTTCTAAGCTGCTAATTGTAGCTAAGCAATGGGCAATCCCGTGCAAACACATGCAAATACGGGCAGCTATATCGGAAATAAAACAAAAAAAAAAAATTACTTTTAATTTTTAAATTTGTACAAGGTTTAACATATGGGGGAGTATAGTGTTACAATGTACGCATGTGAGTGGACTCGCTCATGTAACTCAACATTTCTTGGGTTTTGTTAATGCAGGGGCATTGATTTTTGGACTGCTCAGCAGTCCGACATGTCCCCTACACTCATCCATGCTCTGTGTAAGCTTTAGAGTTGAGGCAGCGTGCCCTCATTAATATGCATGGCGCGCTGCCGTCATACTCTTAGACTGGCGTTTCCGTGTAAGACTAATCTAGTCTTACAAGGAAGATTAATAAATCCTGGGGGGTAACTTTCAACTCTGTCTTTTTCATCTGAGGTGTTCCACAGTTTGTATGCAGTTTACTTGAAATTGAATAAACTGATTACATGTGTTACAGACATGTGTTGTATGCCTGCAAAGAAATTGACTAAATTTACCATTTGGGCACAGGAGAATATTATGATGATAAATACATAAAAAACTAAGCTTATGAGATTTAGAAAGCATAAAAGGTGAAAATTTAATACATTTAAGGACCTGGTATATGGGTATATCCAGCTTTGAGTTTTTCTAATCATATCAAACAATTGGTTAATGATAGTTATAAAACCATAAGATGTATAAAAAGATTTATAAAGTCTAGGAAATCAGAAATAATGAAGCCATTGTGTGTTCATTACATTGGATCCAAAAGTGAGTATGGAATAACAATATGGAAACTTTATAAGAAAACAAGCATGAGTAAACTGGAAAGATTAAAGCAAAAATATATCAATGGCATCCATGAAGGTGAAAATTTAAATTATTATGAAATACTAAAATATCTGAACTTGTAAGGTGTCTCATACAGATAGTTAAGAGAAGACCTGATTCAAGTATATAGTGCATTTGGAAACAATTACCTCTGGGAATGTTTGGGGTTATCAGAAACTAGTACAGAATCATTAGGCAACCTATGTAGAAGATTCTATAGGAATGAGATCTGTGCTAACTGGCTCTCGCAGAGAGCAGCTGATGCAAGGAATAGACTACCAAATTACATTATACAAGCTTTAGTTTAGATAATTTAAGAACAGCCTGGACACATCATGGAAACAGCCATTTTTGGTGTATTGGCAAGCTAGAGGGGTATTAATGCCTTTGCTTGAAATATTTGTATGTACTTTACAGCTAACCCCCACCAGTACAAAACAACCAGTTTTGGACTGATAACAATGTGTTTCAGGCACTCAGTAACCCCTCATCATTTGCGTTGGAAAGGCCTAGCCTGTGATTCACTCTATATCGTAAAGGCTGGAAGGATAGAGATCACTAGCATAACTTTCTGTTACCTTCAGTCTTTCTAATCAGTTATTGCAATGGTGCATGATCCATTATTGTACTGAAGTGTTTACCTAACAAATAGTACCTCAAGGCAAAGGATGTCAACTTTATAAAGTACAGTTTTGTAAAATCTCACCATAGCATTAGATGTCCTTCTCCTCACTGCTGTAGTATTCAATACCTAAAGGATCTCCAGCCAAGGATAGCCCTACGTCTAGCCTGTACTCCAAAAACTTTAGTTCTTATAGGCACCACAAGTCACACTTCTGCTCCTTGTGCAAGGTATAGGGCATAAAGGTGATGTATGAGCACACACACTCAGAACTGAAAATGCACCAGGATGGACAGAATGACTATAGACACAAGAAAAAACATGTATACCCAGAAGGGGGAAAAGGAAGAAGAAAATGAGCCTCTTGGCCAGGAAGGTAAGAGAAGGACAGGGCAAAACGTAGAACAGAGGGGCAGGTGGGAGAGGGGAGAAAACAGCAACAGTGAAGAAAAGGACATCTACTGATATGGTAAGATTTTACACAACTGTACTATGTTCTTCCATATTCTTTACCTAAGGGAGAGTGTGACAGCTGAAGGGGAGGCCTGGGAGGAGGAAGATACAGAAGAGCCCTATACAGACTAATTCATGACAGTAATGGCAAAGCCTGCCTGGTCTCAAAAATAATATCCAGCTTGTAATACTTGGTGAAAATCTGAACATAGGACCAAGTAGCAATCTCAACAATGGAATTAGTATCCAGACCCTTGGAAAAAGCACCAGAGGATGCAACTGTCCTTGTAGAATGCAACTTTTCCAATGAGAAAGTACATTTCCCATAAAAAGAATAACAAAAAGAAATGAATTCTGATGGTTTGCTTATAAATAGCTAAATCCAAAGTTTTGGTATAAAAGGAAACAAAAAGCTGCCCAGATTTGTTTATACCTATTTGTATCCAAATAATATCTGAGCCGGCTCTGCAAATGCATGGTGTGAAGACCTTACTCAATGGCAGACTATGTAGAAGGAAAAAATGAAGGAAGGAAGAAGAATAGACTGATTAAGGGACAACATATTGACCACAGAGGGCATAAAAGAAAGATTAGTATGAAGAGACACCCTGTATCTGTGTTAAGTTAATAAAGGAAGAATAGCCACGGGAGGCTGAAGTTCAGATATTCTCTTGGCTGAACTGAAAGCTGTAAAAAGAACAGTCTTCCAAGTACAATGTTGTAAAGAAGCTGAAGAGGCAAGCTCAAAAGGAGCCTCAGTCAATTTTTCAAGTCCTAAACTGAGGTCCCAGGAAGGTGGAATAGGCTACCTTGGGAAGCCTGATGTGAAAGATGCCTTTAAAAATTGCTTGACATCAATTCTAAAGTCCAGAGCAGGAGCCAATGGCAAGCAAAAACTACTGACTGGTGAGCTTTAACTGAAGAACATGCCAACCTGGCATAAAAAATATCACACAAATAAGAGGGAATAAGAGGAACCTCCACAGATAGGGGATCCTGATGACAAGAGAGCCACCAGACAGAAAATTGCTTCAATTTGGACATATATGATTTTTTTATAGTGAATTTCCTGGCCTCCTGCAGAACCTGAAGCACCCCTGCATTACCAGGCTATAACTCATACCACACTTTTCGGCCATCTAACCTGGAACAGAGCACCAAAGGCGGAGGTGTATCCATATTCATTAAGGATATCCACACCTCCAGGCTAGTTGCGCAGCATAATGCATCCGAGGTTATCCAAGTGCAACTAACTCTGGGCAAAACTGCAATCCAAATTGTAGCTTGTTACAAATCCCCCACCATGCCCCAGGATTCCCACTCCTCTTTTTTTGATATACTAGAAAATATTAGGGTTCAACCAAACACCCTAATAATGGGTGATTTCAACTACCTCACCATTAACTGGGAAAACTACTCATGTACCAACTCCTTTGCTCAACGCTTTCTGGAATTCATAAATTCCAATGCCCTGGATCAACTTATCCAGACCCCCACCAGGGGCAACAATATCCTAGACCTAGTCATTACCAACATGAATGATCAGTGTTCCACACCTGAAGTCAACTATTCGTTGGTCAGATCCGACCACAAGCTAATCACACTACATATCAGGTCTATATTGCCAGATCGAAAACCCATTTCAGCGAACACCACAAGACTGACACATATAGCGTGAACCACAAATATGCCGAACCCCTAAACCATGAATTTTCAAATCTCGAACCGTCATAGTCGGTCAACACCACCGCGTGCTACATACTACATACCCAAACATAATAAATAAAACACATACGTTCACTAACCAAACCCTACTTCTAACCCTACACTAAACCTTACATACATTACTATCTATGTACTTACCTTAACCTGCACCCTAACCCTAAGGTACGTAACTATCACACACTTACCCTACAGGCATATACCAAAACAAAACAAATAATCCACACACATACACTTAACAAAACCCTACTTCTTACCCTACACTAAACCTTACATACATTACCCATCTATGCACTTTCCTTAACCTTCACCTTCACCCTAAGGTCTGTAACTATCGCACACTTACCTTACGAAGCTATACCACAGACAGGCCAACCATGACACTTTGGCATTTCGTGTTTTGTGGTTTTGAACATTCGCCGTTACCGTAGTTCTCGCTATATGTGTCGGTCTTGTGTTGTTCGCTGAAACGGGTTTTTGATCTGGTAATATAGACCCTTGATATCCAGATCCCGCCCCCACTCACCATTAAGGAAACCACAGTAAAAAAATTTCTCCAAAGCCAACTTCATGCTTCTTAAGACAGAAGTGGTGAACTTCTTGACACCCATGCAGATGGACAATACAGTTACAACTGCTGAATCCTACACAAATGCACTCTATAAGCACCTACACGAGTGTATGGATCATGCTATCCCAAACAGAAGCAAGATGCTATCCTCCAAAAAAAGTAGCCAATCTGGTGGCCCCCTGCCATAAACAAACTCTACAACAGAAGGAAGAAACTGTTGCAAAAGAGAGTAAAATTGCATGAGTGGAGGATCTCCATGGTCAGCCTCAGTAAGAACCTGAGATCCCTTATAAGATCCTCCAAAGCTAGCTATGAAAACAAAATTGCCTCTGATTCTAAGGGCAACCACAAAGCATTCTATAGCTATTTCCAGAATCTCAATGGCAACACCCAGATCTGCTCTGAGATACAGCACAACGGCATGAAAACTATAGAACCAACTGATATTGCCAACATCCTGGCAGATAGGTTCAGTGCTAACTTTACCCCCCTCTCACCCCCTAAAGGGCCCATATCTATACAGGAAGAATGCAGAGTCCTTGTAATCACATCTATGCAGGTAAAAGCTGCACTCTCTAAAACTAAAAAATAAGCATCCATGTGACCAGACAACATCCCAGGCTACGTTTTACATGAACTTCAGAATGAACTGTCTTCCCACCTAAGCACCATGTTCAAGTCATAGTCTCACATCAGGCTTTGTGTCCACTGAATGGTGCACAGCAACAGTTATCCCACTCCATAAAGTGTGAGCCACCACTGACCCTGGGAATTATCACCCTATTAGCGCGATGAGCCTGGTCTACAAGGCCATGGAATGTATCATCATGGAAATCATAAACAAAGACATTGGTAACCTCCAAACTCTGGACCCCACCCACTTCGGGTTTGTGAAAGGCAGATCATGCCTTCTGAACCTGATCGACTTCTTTGAGGCAGTCACCAAAGCTGTAGACGAGGGTAAGGTGGTTCACACAGCCTATCTTGACTTCGCCAAAGCTTTCAACACCTTCCCCCATTCTGGAATTCTAGCTAAACTCACTAAACTAAGTATAAATCCCTACATCACAAGATGGGTTGCCATCTGTTTCACTGACAGAACCCACACTGTAAAAGTTGCAGACTCCAAATCTGACTTCAAACCAGTGACAAGTGGAGTACCACAGGGTTCAGTCCTTGGACCGCTCCTGTTTGGTATCTACTTCTCTGAAGTACAGGCTAACACAGAAGGCCTCTGGCTAATGATGTTCACAGATGACTACAAACTAGGAGCTATAGTCAAGTCCCCAAATGATGTGGACATCCTACAAAAGGGCCTCACTGAGACAGATGCCTGGTATCAGAGGCATGGCCTCAAGCTCAATGCCAAAAAGTGCATTGTCATTCCCTTTGGTAAAAACTCTGTACCCATGAACTACTATATAAATGGCAGTCTACTTAATGCCAAATGTGTGATAAGAGACCTTGGGACCAAGCTGGACAGTAGTCTCTCCTTTGATAATCACATCACCACAGTAGTCAGAAAATCCTTCTATGTGGCACACCTCATCACAAAAGGGTTCTTATTCAGGAAAAAAAGAGGTCATTGTTCCCCTCTACTCGACACTCATTAGACCCATTATAAAGTACAATGCCCCCTTTTTGAATGTACATCACAAAACATCTGCAGCAGCTGGAAAGGCCACACAAGTACCTCACAAAGAGGATTACTGGCCTCAAACAGATGCCCTATACTGTCTATCTCAAAAAGCTCCAGCTTTACGCTGTAGCATATTGCCTACTCCAAGGAGATCTCTGCCTAACATATAAAGCTATGTTAAACCCAGAGCTGTTGAACATGCTACACCTAAAGAAATCCCAATCCCTCTGAACTACATGCTCTAGGGACCTAAACCTTGTCACCACAATAAATAGGACATGCTGGAGGGATAGAATTCTAACCCAGAGACTTCCTATACTCTGGAACAAGCTACCCATCTATGTCAAGCAAAGTTCCTCATTAGTACTCTTCAAGAAAAATCTTGATGAGTGGATGGGAAATAGGAAATACACCCCTGGGATCACGTCTGTGGCTCTGCTCAACAGGGGCACAGGCAATTAACTTTCTTGGGTTGCATAAGCCAGGGAACCTTGTTAGCTAGGCTTACTTAGGCCCTTGGGCCAATAGCCTACCTATGAACCTATGAACCTCAGAAAAGAGGTGCATAAAAGGGATCAAGACCCTATAACCCACAGTGTCAATTGAAGAGTGAACAAGTGAGGATGGATAAGAGATCCCTTGTCTTGTGTGATAAGATCCATCTGACGAGGAAACTGTGGTGATTGCCCCTGGCCAAGTTAGATAGAAGGGAAGCCAATGCTTTCGAGGCAAAAAGGGAGTTACAAGAAATATTTTGAGAGAGTCCTGCAGGATCTTGTGCAAGACACGTGGTAACAGAGGAAAGGGAGGAAAACATCTCCTTTCAAGGAAAAGACAGGGCTTCCACTTTCCAAGCCAGAGAACTTGGGATTCGGGAAAAGAATAGAGGACATTTTCTGTTCAGGAGGGAGGCAAAAAGATCTACCTGAGGAATACCCCCATCGTTGGACAATGTGTAGGAGCATACCTCTCTGAAGTATCCATTCATGATCTTGTGTGCTGGACCTGCTCAAAGATTCTGCCACTAGATTGTGCTCCGATGGAATGTAAACTGCCAGAAGATTCATTTGACACTGGATAGCTAGATCCCATACCTGAAGACCTAGTCTCCAAAGAAGATAGGACCTTGTGACCCCCTTGCTAGTTGACATACTACATCAGTGTGGTGTTGTCTGTGAAAATGTTGAGGTCCCCAGAATGAAAGAGGGAATGAGAAGGCTGAAGAACCAAAAGCAGAGCTCTCATCTCCTTTATATTGATGTGGTCTAACCTCAGATTAGGAGGCCATAGAACCTGAAAATCGAGGACGCCACAGGAGGCAAACCACTACATCTGATTCATCTGTAAAGAGCTCCTGAATTGGAACAGGAGCATGAAAAGTAAGCAACGGGCTGAGTGAAAGGAGATGAACCCACCACTGAAACTCAAGCTTGACACAAGGAAGGAAGGAAAAGTAATGGGAACTCCAGGGGGTGGCAATGTTGAAGGCACAATGACGTGAGGTAGCACAAAGCTTCCTCATATGCAGCCTGGCAAGAGGGAGCATGGGAATGCTGGAAGCCCTGAACTTGAGAACCCTGAGAAATTCCCTACCCTTGACAACTGCCAGAAGAAGAAGGGATTGTAAAAAGGCAATTACAGAACACAGCCTTGGAGGCAGACAGAGATGTGAGTATGTAAACTGTCTGACGTCAATAGCCAAGGAAAATATGATCCTAAGAAGTCATCAAAACTGACTTCTGGAAGTTTATGGTGAACACCATACTTTGTAAAAGTAGTAAACCTGAGATCATGAAGCAGTGTGTTGGGGGAAGGAGCTTGAATAAGCAGATTGTCTTGATAAGGAAAGATCTGAATTCCTCAGATTCTGCAAAAAGCAATGACAGGAGTGCGGCATTTGGTGAATATCTTTGGGCAGTAGAGAGGCCAAAGGCCAAAGCAGAGAACTGATAATGCAAGGAAGAGACAGAGAAAGGTAAAGATTTCCAGAAGAGAGAAATTATGGGAATGTGAAGGTATGCATCCTTGAGATCCAGAGATACCAGAAAGGCCAGAGGTAAAAGAAGAGGAACTAATGTTTGCAAAAATAACATCCAAAAAGAAGGAAATTTGAGAAAGGTGTTAAGCTAGGAAAGATCCAGAATTGTTCTCCAAGTGCCCTCCTTTTGTGTGACCAGAAACATTCTGGAGTAAAATTCCTTCCCTACCTGGGAAGGAGGCATGGATTAAATGGTGCCCTAAGCCAAAAGAAAGTGAAGAACCTCTGGGAAATTAGAGAGCTGTTCCTCAGGAGGTTGAAGGATGCCTGAAGAAGGAGAAAGGAATTTCCAAAGTATGAAATATCCCTGATGAATAGTGAACAGAATCCTAGAGTCTGCCATGATCTGTAGTCACTGTGAAAGATACAGGGACAAGCAGAGGAACAAGAGAACCTGGGTGAGGGCAGGAGGAAGCAAACTGTCCAATAGAATCTGGCTTATCCTGGAAAGCAGGTTTCTGGGAGGCAGGAGTCTTAGTAGATTTAGCAGGAGGTATATGCCTAGAATCCTTCTTGCCATCTGGAGAATGGCAAGGCTTACTATGAACAAAAGCAAACTTAGATGGATAATTTCTCTGAAATTTTAGAAGAGGAAAAAACAAAAATATGTTTCAGTTTCTGTAAGGCTTTACCATTGTCCTGGAGAGATTTTAAAAGTTCAGCTGCAGCAGACCCAAAAAGATTTTTATTTTATTTATTTTTATTATCCAAAGGAGCATCCAAGAGTTTGACCTTAATCTCATCAGGCAAAGCCTGAAGAGAAAGGCAAGAATAAGGGCTCGTAACTGAACCAAATACAACAGCCCTGAAACAGGCATCATTTGCATCATAGCTGCATTTAATCAAGTAGTGGGCAACTTGAGAAGTAGAGCCCAGCAGGGAAACTGACAAAGTCAAGAACATCAGAAACCACCTTAGAAAGCTGAAAAAGGAGGGCCAAAACATACCTAATTATATGGGTGACATACTGCAGAAGGGTCAGCAGAAGGGAATTTTAAAGAAATGTGCACTCCCCAGGCACTTTATAGAATATATCTGGCTTTGTTAGGTACAGGGTGCTTAAAGTCATGGGCTACAGATGCTGCTGTGAAAGTATCCATGAGGGCAGCAGAACAGGAGGAACAGTGGATGACTTAGGGGACTCCATCTGTAGGAGCTCATAATATCTTTTATGAAAATCAGAGACTTGAGAACAATCTCAACAGAAAAAATAATCATATAGACAATGCTATCTGCAAAGGAGAGCTCCTCCAGGGATGGGGATTCTGGACTTATAGAGTCCTACTCCTCAGAACCAAGGGGTGAGGTATTTGGGAACATTAAGCCAAATATTCTTCCCCTGAGTTCAGGTCCTCATGCAAGGAACTTTTGAGCGGAGTGGAAGATCAGGGAGAAACAAGAATTGAGACCCCTAGAGGAGGCTTCAAGGCCATCAAAGAATTAAACAGACCATGAGTGAAATCCTACCATTCATGCTGGGGATCCTTACTAACAGGGGAAATACACTTTGTTTTTTGTTTCTTCTTCTGCAGGACATCCACATGAAAACATCCTTAGAGGGTCAGACCCTTTCAAGACTCAATAATGATTACAGGTATCTCCTCCCTAACTAAGATCTAAAGAATCCCCCTCCATTCTTCAGATATAATTAGCTGAGGTTTCCCCTCAACGTCAGACAGAGATGTATGAAAAGCCTCTGAGGCTGTTCGAGAAGCTGGATCCATGCTGGCCTCTGACTGGGTCATGACAGATGAATCCAAAGTAACCACTGGATGGTCCTCAGGACGTTCATCAGCCTCGAGAGAAATGTCCAGCAGAAGATTGACAGCAGATGGGTCAGACCTAACGTTATTAGCTTTCTTCTCAATAGACGGCTGGCTCTTGGGATGTGAGGGCTCTGTCATAGCACCTTAAGTGAACAACAAAGATGTTGGTTCTCCAGGTAGATGGGCAGTGAGGAAAGATGATACCAAAGGGTCTCAGACACAAATGCCTAACAGACAGAGTATTGTTTATGGTCGGGGGAAGCACATAAAAAGAACAGACACTGGCAACAATGGTCTTTATTGGGTTCTGCCTCCCAAACATATTCCCTTTCTGGATGACATGAACACAATAACCACAAAAATTAAGAGTAAGAAAAGAAACCCAAATGGGGCACTTATCTGTAAACATGGCTTATAACCAGCATAGTAGGAGGGTGTTCAGAATGATGTTCAGACTAGCAGCAAAGAAGTTCTGAGTGTGTGCATTCATGCATCACCTTTATGCCCTATGCCTTGTGAGGGGAGCATAGGTATGAAGTATGGCACCTATTAGAGCTAAAGGTTTTGGTATATTTGCCAGACGTTGGGCTGTACTTGACAGGAGATCCCTTAGGCAAAGAATACTGCAACAGTGATATGGAAGGATATGTAGACTCTTTCACTCTCTCTTTCAGTGACTAGTATCTTCTTTTAGTATTGATTATCTTCCTGTTGATATAGCACACAGCGTGCTCCACACCTCAAATGTCTTAGGATAGAATATAACGGATTTATTTTACTTTTGTTGACAGGATAGTTCAACTGAGCAGAGTGCATCTTCAGCAGAGGACCAGGGAAAAAAAACTCCAAGCTTATTATAAACAATATGATATGAAAAAAAACAATTAATATATTTAGAAAAATAAGTTTGGAATATAAAAAAAAAATCAAATAGTAAACATCAATTAAAATGGAAAGGAGGTTTGTGGAGATACAGTACAAATAAGTAGGCTAGGGCTTCAGATGCCACTTGAAGGTATTTGGAAGGAAGTTTGCCTGATGGGATTGAGTTCTCTTTTTTTAATTAATGGGCTGTATGATGAAGGAGCTGCATGGAATGGTGTAAGGGAAAGTAGGTAGAATTGAACTTTGTGGATGCACCATTTTTGTTGAGTTAATAAAACTTTAAAGCAAAATGCAGTGGTAATATATCAAATTGATCAGTTGGGGGGACTGGATGTACTTTTTCTTCCTGTTTAAAGGAGTTTACTTATATGTGACCAGTATTTTATTGGATTGTTTTATGAATTTATTAAGGTTAGATGGAAGTAGGACTATTTGCTTTGCTTAATGAATGTTTTGACTTACTTCCGAGTGTATTATAGAATTATTTAACTAATTTTAATTTGAGAGCCTTTCCATTTTTTTTTTGACATGCATTATCCCCATTAGTCATTAGCTCTTAATCTCAGTTGAAATCCCCAGGTTAGTAGTATTTTTTGCTTTCTTGCTATGGATTGGGACAATAGAGTTAGGTATGGTTAGAAAATTGGGATTAAAATAGTTGACATCATTCTTCTGTTGGCAGGGTTGATAGAGGATGCTGGTGACATTGTTTGAGTATGGTGTCATTTCATATTTGGATAAGGTAATACGAAATATAAGGTAGACTCTTTAGTAAAATCAGTAGTCACTAACACAAGTTCAAAATATAGAATCTGTTTTGGCTCATTAAATGCTCTGTCTACCATTGGAGGCAATTGCCTCAGTAAGATATATGAAAGGACAAGGATTTGTCACAAAATTAGGCACATACTTTCTGTAATACCCAGCTGTTCCAAGAAAAGCTATCATATGCCTTTTACAAGAGGATACGGGACAGCTTTAATGTTCCTTATTTGTTCCTACATGTGATCTTACCAATCTTCTTCCAGCAAGATATCACAGATATGTGGCTTCTACCATGCCTAATTTACTTTTCTTAACATTTACACAATTCCACTTGTCTTAAAAGATTCCAAAACAACCTGCATTCTTAGTAAGTGAAACTATGAATCCACTAAATGGATGACTATAATTTCCAAGCATGCAGCAACATTTAGTGAGTGAGGGCTTACATATTTAATCCATCATCCTTGGAAAGCTTGTTAGGGCTCCAAAATGGTAACAGTGAAAAGTGCTACAGATCATTCTTGGTTTCAAGGCTGTTATTTTTCATTGACTGAGTGGTAAGTGGTGCCAGTACCCCTCTGTGAAGTCAGGTATCAGACCTCAAAATGTTATTCAGTTTTGTCAACCCATTATAAAATTTAATACTGCCATCTGGCATAGGAATAGGACAACTAAGGCACTCTAATCACTCTGTGACTCTTTCATAATGCCAATTTTTAACATTTTTGAACTTCTTATCTTACTAATTGTTTCTGTCTCTGATACTTTTAGAAGACTTTTGTCTAACGTCTACTGCATGTGTTGTCTCTACATTGTGTTCTGCTAGTTAGTTCCACCACATAATTCTGAGAACACACCTTTATTTCTTAATAAAATTCTCTCACTTCTTGCCTTTGTACTTTTGACAAAGATTCTTATTGTAATTCAAGGAGAGTTTGATTCCACTACTGTGTTAATTTCAGGTTGCAAGCTAGCGACAAAATGTTCTGCTTCTTTCCATGTCTTCAGTCTATTAATATTATAGATTTGCTCTGTCTTTGTCTCTTCTATGGCTATCTAACCTTATGGTTAACTGTTTTTTTTCTTCCACTTATCTCAAACAGTCCCTGCCAATTAGCCTGGAATTTGTTCCCAGTAGAGGGATATATCATTAATACTTGAATTATTTGGTTAAATTCTCTAAATTGGGCATTCTTATTATTAACATGTTGTATTTCCAGGGGTTAACAAATGAAATTCTTTATTATGGACATAATCAGCTTTAGTCTGAATTACAGCCTAATACCATATTATGTCACACCTCTAAGTGGGGTATTCCCTTCTTCACAAGTATCCTTAGCGATGTCAAGAGGTACTCTCTGATGTCTATTCTACAACAGCTCACACTAGATAAACTGAGTTGGTTTTTGGCACTACTTTTATAGCAAGCAGTAACTTGGTTAAAAACTGCTTCCAGTTTTTTGCATCTGAGCCAATAATGTTCCTTAGCATGGGCTAGTATTTTAACAAAAATGTTCTGTGGATGGTAGACAGATGTCTTCAATGTTGTTTTTAAAATACTCTCATAACAAATGTAGTACACTTCACATAAAGGGAGTTCCCTGGGGCAACAAATTTTCGATTTAAGAATATCCACTCTGGAGAACATCAGTACAGAACCTGAACATCAGGAGTTGATGAGTAGCCTAATGGTTAAGGTGTTTGCTTTATAAACACAAGGTACAGGGTTTGAATCTCACAGGTGATAATTGGCTAGGCTTAAAATGCTTCAAAAGGGCAGTTAGCCTAGTGCCAACCTATGAAGTACCTCTTCTCTGCCAATGAATATGGGATTAGCTTTGTGCATTAAAGTAAAAATTTTAGTAGTAGACAGATTTAAAAGATCCTTGTCAAGTAATATAAAGTGATCCAAATAACACTGACAAACTAGTAAACACTGAAGCATAGTCTAGTATTACTAGTATGAATTGATACCAGGTATTTAATTTCAGAGATGGTTCCACAATGTCTAGCAATATGTCCAAATGGCACCTCTGCAGTGAATAATTGAGATGAATGAATTCTTGTATGAAATACAGAAATATTTCATCCATTTCATTATGCCTGGTCAGTCATGTCTGGCAATTACTCATGCCTTAATTTTGTCCATCTTCAATTGCCCTCCTAACATGTGACTCTAGGCTAACTTCATTAACAGTATCCTGTAAGGCTTGGCAATAGTAACTGATACATAATTTATTTCCTTTCTTTGCTTACTCTAATTAATATGTAATGTTTTAACTCAAAATTAGGGTAAAAGGTAATGGGGCATCTTGTTCACTATTTTCCCCTACAGCATTGGTTACATTCTTTCTTGCCTTACTTAAAGCATTGTCTTCCCATTATACATTTTTAATATTTATGTGATTTGTCTGTGTGCTCAGTAATGCAAGTTTACCCTCTTCTGAAACTTGCTATGAGGTGAAATGTGTAACTTCTTCCTTTCTAAAACACTGCAGTTTAGCTTATGATATGTCTTTGCCTGCAAATGGTAGTTCTTAAGCGGAAAACATTAAGTTTTACTGTCACTGCTACTATACAGGCATCTTGAGTGCTCCTTTTTTCTTTTAGATTGCTCTCCCTCAACCTTAGTGTGAGTGGATACCAGCCTTTCACGTTATTTTCCTTATCTATGTTGCCCTCCCACTGCAAAGGTTATATTAAAGCTAAAGCTATTTTTTACTTCTGGCTTGGATACACATACCTGTCACTAAGAGTTCATTTTATTTGAATTTTTTGCTTGACAAGTTCAGAATTTGACGTTTTCCTATTTGGCTAGTATTTAGTACCCACTTTGTTCTGATGTTCCTAACCTTGGTGCCTTACTTCTATATTTATTTCAGTTGCTATTTTAATTCATCTTGTAAGTGTGCAGAATCGTGCATCATACTGATTGTTATATCAGGGCTCCCTTCAGTTCCTATACTGATATCTGTTGCAGTTTGTGGTCTCTATGACTCTGTCATTGGTGTGCATTTCTTATTACATCATCATTTTTTTTACTGTTTATCGACAATCAAATCCTAACCTCTTTTGTAGCTTCTATGCCAGGTCCCTTTTCTTTGTTTTTCATCTCAGATCTCTATACAAGTGACAATACATTTCTCTTCTTCTGTCTCCATTATCATACTGTTTGGGTCTATCACGTGTTGTTATAACTCTTTTTTATTTGCGTATCTTCCCTGTGCACTATGTCTGTGAATTCTCCTACCTCCTTCATTTGCATTATGCCATACAATGATGAAAATATTTTCCTAACATTACATCATGAGCCAAATCATGGGCAACAGCCATAGAAAGTATCCATTTTTCAAGAAATGTTTTAATTTCTACATGTGTAAGGTGACACTCTTTTCTGCCATCATGAAGGCATATCATCTCCACATTTGGTTTTTACTAGACGTATGATTTTGCTACAAGGGACCCTTGACAAAAGGTAATCATGGCTTCAGAATCGATCAGAACTTGAACCTCCTTTCCTTCTAATAACATGGTACACCTCACTATCTTGGCTGTAACATAAAATTAAATAGAGCTGACTCACTTATCCTTGTAGTTTTTATCTCACTATCCATTCATCCATCCACAAATCTTTTTTCCAATTTTTGTGCATGGGGTCAGAGTGTCACTTCAACAGTGACAATCATCTAGAGCCAAGCTTTTTATCTCACTATGAACAACTTCATTTGCTGCATGCATTTCAATATTCACATTTATGCCATTAAGATTTTGTTCAGGATTAATATCGCATAACATAATAATGTAATCCCAAAATTACATTATCGCTTGCTGCTTTTTGCTTCAAAGAAAGATGGCATATTTCCTACAGCAATTGTAGATTTAGAAGCAGATATTTTAGTGGTAAACATTGCGCTCTTAACTTACAGACATTTTACTAAAGTTGCTGCCTTAGCAGAATTGTCTGGATCATTTTACAATACCAAATATCTTATATAACTTGACAATGTTCTTTTAAATCTGTCTACTGCTAACATTTCTAGAATTTTTTTACTTGTTTTTCTAGAATGTTCAAGGCAAAACATTAAAATATTCTTTAAACCATGCAGATGTGCTCTTGCCAGTTTATCAGTGTGAATTGTCCAGTTATGAAAATGTATAGCCTGTACTTCAGAGCTAGCTAAGACTTATGTCTTAAGTTTGCCATTCTCCATATAATTAGTTCCCTCCATGTCTGTATATGTATTCAGTACCTCTTCTGTCAGATGAGCTTTTTCTCTGTCTACTCAGTTCCAATCCTTGGAAGTGGCATAGCAATCAAATATCACTAGGCAGGATTTCAAGACATCTTCACTAGTTATTTGGTTCACAGCAGGCAGACTCTTGAGTTTAGCAGCTATATTGGATATCACAGTTATCTTTCGCTGCAGTTGTACTAGCTTCTGGTAAATCTTCGGTTCTGATTCATCAAGTCTTTTCAGTAAGCTCTTCAAAGGTGTAGGTTACCAAGAAACATGCAAGGAACAGCAAAAGTCTAGGGAAAATTTTGTGGGAATCACGCTAATATTACAGAAAGCACCACAGGGATTCAAAAATCACAGCTTTACTGGAAACTAGTAGTCAAATTATGATTTGCACTTGGCAGCAGAAGCTTTTTGAGGAATAGTAAATGACAAGTCCTTGGTCAACTACCCACGTTCTCCAGCAGTGCAAATCCAAGGAATTATTGGAGTCAGGGTATAAAATAAGTTTTAATAGTGGAAATGGTAAAGCTCATTATTTATAGAGATAAAATGTAAAGTTCAGTATAGGGCAGATAAAATAACTCTTGGTTGAATAACACCAGCTAGTTGGTCAAGAAAGTGCACCAATACCTTCACTTTTTGAGAAGGTTGAAGAAAGCTAATCTTCCACCTCATATCCTTTTCACCTTCCGCAGAGGTGTTATTGAGAGTATCCTACCAGCAACTCCACAGTTTGGTTTGGTAGTCGTACAGCTAAAGAAAAGAAGGCACTACAGAGAGTGGTGAGGGCTGCAGAGAAAGTAACGGGTACCAGTGTTCCATCATTACAACGACTTTACTCTGCAAGAAGCATCAGAAGGGCCACCAAAATAACACAAGACACAATGCATCCAGTGCATGGACTGTTTAAGCATCTGGCACTGGGTAGAAGATATCACAGCATCTGCTACAGGACTACCAGATTCAACAACAGTTTCTACCCAACAGTGATCAGACTTCTGAACCCAGGCATGAGTCCCAGAGAACTGGACATTAACTAAGTCAATTCTTTCTTTTTTTTACAGACATCTATAGTCTGTTGTATAACTTATATCTCACAAATTTCAAGTAAGTGCAATATTTATTTATATTATCCCTATCAAATGCAATATTAGACAGACAACTTAGGCAAGGTACAATATGTAATTTGTTTTTTATTTAAATGAGGCAGTTATTATAGCATAGGGGAGAGTATGCTTATTCTGTATTTAAGTATTGCAATTCTTTTCTGATGGTCTTTTGTATGGATACTGGGAGAAAGCTTGTATTTGTCAGTTGTGCCATTCTTTTACTTGTATGTGTTGTTTTACTTTCTGTATGTAATCTCAAGAAGGAGCTAGTGCATGGAATTTCATTTAAGTTACATGTATGTGGGCCTAAATGACAAAAAAGTTTACTTTGAATCTTTGAATCTTATAAAGCATCTCATATAACAATTTGGTTTCAGGAGCTCATTCTATAGATCAGGCAAATAAATCACAGTTCAGTTCAGTGCAAACAAGTAACTTACAGCTGACTAAGTCCATTACTCCAGTCAGCATGTTTTCAGTCCAGGTGCAGGCCTAGATGTTTCAACCATTTCAATATAGCTACAAATGTGATTTTCATTTTAATCTGTAGTTCTCCACAGGGTCCTTTTCTAATAGCTCACAGATCAATGGGTTCTATCCTATCCAGCAATTTTACATAGATTACCAAATTCAGGCATTAGTGCCTCTGTGCAAGAGTCAAACATCCCTCTGTTTCACACACACACACACACACACACACACACACACACACACACACACACACACACACACACACACACACACACACATGCACGTGCATGCGCACACACACACACACACACACACACACACACACACACACACACGAGAAAGTCACCCACAGTTTCTAAGCTAGGTGTAAATACTTCAATCCTTGAAAGGCAAACATCTCTATATTCTATCTCTCTCCCTCCTTTTGTATAAGAAGGGGATGGCATCTTCCACTGAAGCAGGTACTGCACATCCTGCTAAACTGTGCCAGCACTGCTGTTCCATATATCTTTCAGTAGAAACAGGGGACTCTCTACAGACATCTTCCTAGGTATTTAACAGTTTTGAGGGAAAATAATGGGGTACCACAAATTCCCAACTGGCCCCTTTAATTCCCGTTTTTTTTTTTTGTATTACCACTTTATGTTTATGGCTGATGTCACCATGCATCAGCAGCCCACAGGGCATGTGTGCTGGCATCAGCTACTGCCTGTTGGATCAGGTCAGATATTAATTTTGAACTATATGGAATGAAATAGGGAATATAACAGCAATGGTGGCAGATGTGCATAATTTAGGTTTTGCAGAGTCTGCCCACATGTGTGCAGGTCTCATCCTCCAGGTAAGAAAGTCTGCTCAATATATGAACTATGAGCTGTATTTTATTTTAACTGCTTAACAAGTACATTCAATCTACAAACTACTGTGCTGGGCCAAGGGGGTGGGTATGTATGCAAGCTGTATGTTATCTTAACTGTTATTTTATCTGCTAACAAATCCAAGTCCATTAAATCTAGGAACTACTAGCTGCATTTTATTTTATGTGCTGTGGCTCTGCTTAATGAACTGCCTTATTCCTTTCAATCTACAAGCTATATTTTTATGTGCTGGGCCAAATGTGAAGTATGTGTGAGTGTAATCAACTGCTGTATTTTATTTATTGTATCTGCTTAATGAACTACTGGTCAGTTCAATCTACAAGCTGCATGTTTATATGTTGGGAATGTGAAGTGTGTTTATTTATTTTATCTGCTTAACAAACTACTGAAGTTGTGAAGTGCATTTATTTATGTGCTGGAAATGTGAGGTGTGTTTATTTATTTTATCTTCTTAATGAACTACTGAAGTCCATTCAATGTTCAAGGTGTATTTTTATGTGCTTCAAACTACTGATATTTGTATGCACTGGGGATGTGCAGTGTGCTTAACTTATGGGCTGGGACTGGAATGCGAAATGTGCTTATGCGCTGGGAATGGAATGTGAAGTATACTTATGCGCTGGGAATGGAATGTGAAGTGTGCTTAACATATGTGCTAGGAATGGTGTGTGTGTGTGTGTGTGTGTGTGTGTGTGTGTGTGTGTGTGTGTGTGTGCGTGTGTGCGTGTGTGCGTGTGTGCGTGTGTGTGTGTGTGTGTGTGTGTCTGTGTAAAATGCCCCAGTTAAGTATACCTGATGGTTAGAGTTACTCAGGCTCAAACCCTGTACCTTAGGTACAAAGAGCAAGAGCCTGAATTCCCTACCCATACCACCACTTGTGTTCAATGTTTGGCTCTTTGATCTGTTCCCATAGCCAGCATTAGGCACCCACAAAACTCACAGCCACGGGGAGCCCCCGATTACTTCCCTGCAAATGAGAGCCCCCATTCAGCATCCGCGGGTTACTCCGATGGTCCGACCGGTGTTACTTTGCTTCAGCTCGGCTCCTCGTGGATGTCCACATAGTCTAGCTCCATCATCGCAAAAATTCAAACTGTGTTTCCATTTTTTTTTTGATTCACTGGCAAGCTGCACTCAATCAGGTCTGCTCGCTGAAACAAGGGATCTGATTGGCTGCAGCAGCCTGCGAACTAAGTCCTTTTTTTTTTTTTTTAAGTAGGAAGTGATAAAGCAAGGACCTGATTGGTCCTTGCAAATCACTTCCTGCACAAACTGCCTTTAAAAAGGCACCTGCAGCTAATAAGGATTACTTCTCTTGTTTTTCAACAGAGGAGTGTTCATTAGCAGCAGCAGAGTGATCGAGCGGGGTTTGGCCAGCGTGAGGACGGACAGCAGGAACGGATCAGCGGTGGATCAAGCCTTTGCAGCGGTCGTGGTCTTTGGATTCTACTCTTTTTAGACAAACTGTCCTTTTAAGGGCAACTTCAAAGGGACTGAGTGGTCTGAGGAAGGCAAGCAGAGCAGGTGAGCCTTCAGTCCTGAAGAGGGAGCAGAGTATTGGAAGCAGCCTTATGTGGAAAGCAAAAAAGGTAAGTTTTTGGGTTTAGTTTTAACTTTATTTTTTGTGGGGATGGCTGATTGTTTTTTGTGCATATTTCTTGTGCTAAGATGTTTGTGGGGAGTGTGGGCTGTGGTTGCATTCATTTTATTTTGGTTTTGCGTAGAGTTTTTGTGCAAAGAGGTTTGGGGGTGAGGACTGTAGTGGTACCAGTTTTATTTTGGGGCTGTGGTTGTATTAGTTTTATTTTGGTTTTGCGTAGAGTTTTTGTGCTAAGAGGATGGGGGGTCAGGTTGTGGTTGTACCAGTTTTGTTTTATGTCTGTGTGCTGGTGGTAAGAGGATGGGGGGGTGAGGGGCTGTGGTTATACCAGTTTTACTTTACTTATTTTACATTTGTTTTCTGGATAGTCTGGGATAGAACCCATTTTCAGTGGATGCCCAGGGAGAAATGCTTTTTAGTACATGTGCTAGAAATATGTAAAATAATTTGGTTTCTGTTTATATGAGGGACAACATAAGGGAATGTGAAGTATAATATACATTTAATTTTGATTGCCCATTGGTTAGGAGAGTGTATAAGTTATTTGGAGCAAGAGGATTTTATTTTGGCAGTCTCTATGCTGTATATGTAAACGGTAGAGAGAATGAGATAGGGGTGATGAAAAGGAGGGGAGATAAAAAATGGGACAGAGAAGGATATTGTAGTTGGCTAGAGCAGGGATAGGTGGGCAGTCTTGTGGGCTAGAGCAGGGCTAGGTGGGCAGTCTTGTGAGATGCTGCTGTCTAAGTCAATAGTCTTAGGAGTATGGGGTAAGTGGTGAAGATTAGCTTATTTCAGCCTGGGTTGGGACATGACCTGTTGCATGGTAGATGTAACAAGTGTATCAATGTCAGTATATTGGATTGTAAGTGCTAGGGATATGGCGGTATTGAGGTTGATAATCCACTAAATTTAAGTGGATCAAGGATATAGGTTTGTGAGACTGCCAATGTGAGTGGAAGTAGAGGGGGTAGATACTGGAAACATTTTATGGCTGTTTATGACCTTTTGGGTAGCTTTGGAGCCAGTGGAGGGCGAGAGGGATCTGATTAAGGTTGGTGAGAGTAGTTAGTAGTTTGTTGAGAGACTCTGACAAAGGCCTTTAACAAATTTAGAAAGCCAGATACCATCATTTGTAAATGGTGTTATTATAACTGAGGAGGGCAGTTGCAGCATGAGGCCTGAAGCTTTGTTGGGATTTGGCAAGTAAATTATTGGTTGAGAATGAATGCATTCCTCTAGGAGTTTAGGTAGTGGGGGAAGAATTGCTCTTGGCCTATAATTTAAGTTCGCTCAACCTTCCACCTTTGTGCAAGGGTATAATGTATATTTTCCAGATGGTTGGGATGTGTACTGCTCAGTAATGGATCTTTTAAGTATTCAGGATAAGAACTGGCTTCAACTGCAATTTTTTGAAACTGTTGGTAGATTGTCAACTGAATTTGTAGTAGGTTTTGAGGTTTTTTTACACATTTGTTAAACACTGTTCTGCTATCTAGGTTTATAGTACTGTTTTACACTATCCTTGATGTTACACCTTGTTCTGCATTTTTTTTGGCTTTTTAAATTGTGCTGAGGTTAGGAGGTTGATGGGGCATGTACGTTCCTTAAAATGCATAATGTTGGGAGGGTAGTTTGCAGCTGTGAGAATGTTGCTGCAGAAGGCATAGATGTTTTGAATGTATACTAATGCAAGCCTTGTTACACTACTATTGCATAGAACTGCAATGCTCTACTCACTGATGCAATGACTGCAACTTTTTTGTTGTCTGTAGTTAATGTGTTGAAAGTTTGGGGGTGTGGTTAGGGCCTGTGTGAATGTTGCAGTGTTCACTGTTCGACTGGAGCCTTTTTAATGGGGGTCATGTACTGTATAAGGAAATTGTTAAAGCTACGCCTATGTTTTTGGTTTTCACTTTATCCAGGATTATTGTGCATTGGCTGGTGGTGGTGGGGGGGGGGGGTTGAGAATTCTGCAGAATGTACTGATATCTTAATGCATTAGCACTGTTCTGCTGTCTAGGTTTATAGTGCAGTTTAAATATCCCAGATGTTACAGCTTGTTCTGCAGTTATTTTTGGCTGTTTGAATTATGCTATTTGGAGGTTGATGGGGCCTGATATCTTAATACATGCTAATGTAAACACTGTTCAACTGTCTAGGTTTATAGTAGTTTAACTATCCCTGATGTTACACCTTGTTCTGCAGTTATTATTGGCTGTTTGAATTATGCTCTTTGGAGGTTGAGAGGACTTGTGCATTGTTTACCATGCCTAATGTCAGGAGGGTAGTTAGCAGCTGTGAGAATGTTGCAGAAGGTGTAGATGTTTGAATGTATACTAATGCAAACCCTGTTACGCTATTATTGTGTTTACCAACAATGTACTACTGATGCAATGGCTTAACTTTTTCGTTGTCCGTACTTATTGTGTTGAAAGGTTTGGAGTGTGGTCAGGGCCTGTGAGAATGTTGCAGTGTCCATTGTTTGCTTGGAGTATTTTTAATAGGGGGTCACAGACTGTAAGCACATTGTTTATGCTCTGCCTTTTTGTTTTCACTTCATCCAGAATTCTGCCTAGACTTGGGGGGGAGGGGGTTAAGAATTCCGCAGAATGTACTGATATCTTAACGCCTGCTAATGCAAACACTGTACTGTTCTGCTATTTATTTATAGTGCTGTCTAACTGTCCTTGATATGCCTTGTTGCAATGATTTATTTTTATGGTCCATAGCTATTGTATTGAAAGTTTGAGAGTGTGGTTAGGGCCTGTGAGAATGTTGCAGTGTCCATTGTTTGTCTGGAGTTTTTTTTTGTAATGGGGGGGGGGGGGTCACAGACTGTATAAGCACATTAGTAATTTTGTTTTCACTTCATCCAAAATTGTGCTGAGATGGGGGGGGGGGGGGGTAAGAATTCCACAGAATGTACTGATGTCTTTAATGCATAGTACTGCAAACACTGCTCTGCTATCCAAGTTTTTTGGCTGTCTGAATTAAGTTGACAGTTTTAGGAGGTTGATGGGGCCTGTGAGAATTATGTCCAGACGTTTTTGGTTTTTAGCCTGTTCTCTCTCAAAATGATTGCATAGCACAATGCGGATGGCTGAGGCTACTAACAGAAATGGACTTCTTGTTTCATACCCTCCACATAACGCATGTTACATTCCTTGGAGTTATGCTTTTGTACACGGATCCTGTGCTAAGAGGGATTGTGGGAATGTCAGTCTCCCAGTCTGTGTGCCACTTCTTCATCCCCTCACAAATGAGGTTTTCTAGCAAATCCATGATTTCACTCCTTTGTTCAACCAATGATTTTAATTTGTTCAACCAATGATTTTAATTTGTTCAAGTCTGCTAAGAGTTTGAGAGGTAGTGGGCATGTGTAGCCTGTATTGTACCATAACATTTGTCTTACCTCAGTTTGGTGTGTTCACCTTCAAACTTGTGCCTCTCCTAGTCATTAGTTCTTTCAGACTTTAGTCTGAGAGCTTGTAATATCAACCTTTTGCATCATTTGTGGCCTCTTCACATGTTTAGGGGGATGACAAGGGAAGAATTGTGTAGAAAAAGCTGAAGTTCACCTCCAGTGTTAGATATTTAACATGAAACTGTAACCTGGGGATCTCATTACTTCTTTGTGCCTACCGGTTAGTCATTTTTCAGTCTTTCTGCCCACAGTGCAATAGTGACTATCAATGCAAGTCATTAAGCATTTTTAATAACAGTATGACAAAAGGACTCTGCATGTGTAGTAATTCTGCTTTATTTCCATTCCCAGTTAGAGATTAAGCATGCATATTTATCAGGAGCAGCAAAAAGAAAGCTTTAGTAGCAGAGGAATGAGGATGTAAAGAGACAGGGTTCCAGTATGAAATTTTTCTGTGACTCATCGGAGAGGGGAGATTCTGGAAAAAGTCTGCCTTCAGGACAACACAATGGTTCTGCATTACAGTTTGACCACTGTGAGGCCAGCATCCTTTCACTAGAAAGTGACCACTCTCTTGCGGCCACACCACAGGCTACTTCCTGTGTACCTACAGCCATTACCATGGGTGAAAGCACAGCAGCAAATGCAGATTCACCGGAGATGTTGCCTGGATCACCGGGAGCCCATACTTCTGTAGTGACAGATGTGGCCTATGACTTCCAGGGAGTGTCAGGTACATCTTTGGAGGATCAAGGGACTTGGTCAGACTTGATTAGGGGTGAGTTTAGGGTAGCTGCCATTCAGCATGGACCTGTGCAAGTGGTGTTACCACAGTTCCCAGTCAATGAGCAGAACAGAAAATTTACATCTGAACTATTTCCATGTGCTGCCTAATGGAGCGAGAGCAAAACTCACTTGGCTGACATATTCGGTCTCAAAGGACGCACTGTTTTGCTTTCCATGCAAATTGTTTGGACATTCTAACCATCTTCTCAGGTCAGGTGGTTAGAAAGCATGGAGAGAGATGTCCAAAGCTTTACATAGCCATGACCGAGCGCCAGAGCATATGGCATGCATGATGAAGTGGAAGGAACTGAACAATAGAATAAAGGGTAGGCAGACTATGGATGATAAGACACAAGCAGTGGTTGAAAAGGAGAGCTCACTGGCATGGTGTGTTAGCATTATTACTGTTCAGTACTTGGCAGAACGGAACATGGCATTCCATGGTAAACTGATGCCCTGGACACCTATGGCAAGGGCAACTTCTTAGGTCAATTGCAACTTTTGTCGCAGTTTGACCCTGTCATGGCTGAACATTTGCGTTGCATTCGTAAGAGAGATAATGGATCACTATCTTGGGAAGGACATACAGAATGAAGTTATCCACCTGATTGCAAATGCTATTTTAAGGATCATTGTAGGGAAGGTGAAGGACACTAGGTACTTTTCTGTGATTCTTCATTGCACGCCAGACATCAGCAATCAAGAGCAAATTACTGTAGTAGTTCGGTATGTGGATATTTCACAGTCTGCAGCCACAGTTGAGGAACATTTTCTGGGATTTGTGCCTGTGAATAACACAACTGGGGCAGGACTGGTGCAGGACTGACAAACTCTTCTTCAGACTCTTCAGAATCAAGAACTGGACATTAATGACTGTCGAGGACAAGGATATGACAAAGGCAGCAACAAGAAGGGGAAATGCGCTGGACTGCAGGCCCGGATAAAACAGATGAATTCAAGGGCTTTTTATGTGCCATGTGCCTGTCATAATTTAAATCTTATAGTTGTTGATGGAGCACATTCATCAGTACAGGCAGTGTCATTCTTTGGATGTCTGCAAAACATTTACATACTCTGTTCAGCATCAACAATCTGATGGCAGATCTTAAAACTGCACACAAATGTCACTGTGAAGCCACTGTTGGAGACTCGCTGGGAATGCAGGATAGAATCTATCAAGGCAGTAAGATTTCAGTTGAAGGGAGTCATTGAGGCATTACAGGAGATAGGGCAAGCAGTATGTACAAATGATGCTGCAACATATCAACAAGCAAGAGGACTGTGCTCAGAACTTATGTCATACCAGTTCATTGTATGTTTAGTGGTTTGGTATGATGTGCTGACAGAGGTAAATCATGCAAGCAAAGTTCTGCAGAGTCCATCTGTTGATATTTCAACATGTGTCAAAGTGCTGGCATCCACTATGGACCTGCTTAAGAATTACAGAGAAATGGGATTTCAACATGCCATGGGCAAAGCCCCCAAGATAGCGGATGAACTGGATGTTGGCACCACATTTCAAGAAAAGAGACGGAGGAAAGTAAAACGGTTCTTTGACTATGAAGGAGAAGATGAGACTGTACAGGATCCAGCGGTAAAATTACATGTAGAGTTCTTCAATGTGCTGCCGGACACAACAATCCAATCATTTACTGGCCGGTTTCAGCAGCTTTCCGAGTTTGATAAGGCCTTTGGATTTTTATCAAATATTAAAGCCTTGAGTGATGTTGCAGAAGACACTGCTGCAACACTGCAAGGCTCTGAAAGAACAACTGACTGACAGAATAAGAGGCCACTGTGATATTGATGACTCTGACCTTGGAAATGAACTTAAAAGCCTTTCTCTAATAATAATGAATCATCACCACTGACTGTGTTAAATTTCCTTATTCGCAACCACTTGCAAGACATATATATATAAATACTTATGTTTCACTGTGCATTTATTTGACTGCACCAATTACAGTGGCTACTACAGAACGCAGCTTTTCTAAGCTGAAACTCAAACATACCTGCATTCGTCAATGAGTCAGGAGAGACTTTCAGGCTTAGCTGTGCTCTCAATTGAGCATGAAGTGGGACAAAGTGTATCACATGGCAGCCTCACTGAAGTCTTTGTCCGGAAGAAAATTCATAAGATCCCAGTAAAGCTGTAGATTAGGTATGTGCTCATATTTCCTTTCCAGTAATCTTTTATAATGCTGTCAGGCAGTAATTTCAGGTAGTACTTTAGTGTGGCTTGTATGCTGTGTATTCACTTTTTGTTTATGTACCTCCAGCAGGTAGAACCATGAGGATGGAACTAGCAGGATGTTAGGCAAAGGCAGCTAGGAGTGGCTGGACTCGGGAGTGGCAGGACTTGGGAGCAGAAGGACTCATGTGGAGCAGCAGGGTAGTGGCAGGACTTGTCAGGATGGTATGACAGTTAGGAGCAGCAGGACTCGTCAGGGGCTAGGACAGAAGTGAAGGAAGAACAGACAAGTGGCAGCAGTCAGAAGCTGAAGAGGTAAATGCATATGGAAGATGAATGCCACTTTGGTCTTCACCTTTTTCTCTCTGGGTTTGAGTCTGCCTGTGTCAGACTTACTAATCCCCATTGCTCTCTTGTGCATGGGTTTGAGTTTGCCTCAGGCTCAGTATTCCCCATGTCTTTGTGTGTTTATTTGGGTTTGAGTCTATCTACCACAGGCTCTGTAATCCCCATGGCTTTCTTCTGGGTTTGAGTCTGCCTCAGGCTCTGTAATTCCCATGGCTTTCCCTTGTATTTTGTCTGTAATCTTTTCTGTGTCCCATAGCTGTATTGTGTACATCTGCAGTGTGACTGTTCTGCATGTCAGTTATTGTGTGAGTGTTAATGTTCAGTCTTGCTGTAGTCGCAGGGGCGGCCCGTGCTATTGGACTGCTGGACTGCAGCCCCCCCAGCTATAAAATTAAAGAAAATAAAAGATAAAACAAAAATTTAAAAATTCACGCATGCGCACTAGTCCGGACTGCTGTTGAGATGGTCTGGAGCATGCACAGACTGTCTCAGCAGCAGTCTGGACTGGGAAACATGGAAGAGCAGAGTTCCTAGAAGTCTATGCAGTTATTACTGCACAGACTGTCACTGGAAACAGATCGGACCCGGACTGCAATGTCAGCAGGCAGGCTGGAGTCTCGCGTGGTGGATGCGCTCCAAAGGACATAATGCGCGGGCAGGGTTTGTAGTGCACTAACAGCTATGGATGTATTTAATGGCACAAAGGGATCCACATCACTCCAGGTAAGGTGTGTGTGAATGCCCCAGTTGCTATATACTAGTGGCTAGAACAAACTCATGGTGGTGTGGTAGGGAATACCTCAGGCTTGAACCCTGTACCTTGTATGCAGGTATTAAGGACCTGAATTCCCTACCCACCACCATTTGTAAAAAAAATTGCAGATTTTTGCCTCATATTTGATCTGATCTGTTCCTCATAATATCTGTGGTTTCTAAATGGTGCAATGCTTGATATTTGATGGTGCAGTGGTAGCATTGTTGCCTCACAGCTGTAGGTTTTCAGGTTTGATTCTTGGCTGTGGTGCCTTCTGTGTAGGGTCTGCAGCTTCTTCCTGTGTTTGTGTGGGTTTGCTTTTGTGTCCTCCCATGTTGCAAAGACATGTCTGCATTATTTCTTCCTGAGCCTCTGCTGAAAATTATTTTTTTGTTCCAAGTCAGACTGTCTGGATTAGCAAATGTTAAATAAAATTGACAGGCATTTGAATTTCAGACTTCAGGTTTCTGAATATTTAATTCCTTACATATTTGATAGTGCAGTGGTAGCATTGTTGCCTCACAGCTATAGGTTTGCTGGTTTGATTCTTGGCTGGGGTGCCTTCTGTGTGGAGTCTGCATCTCATCCCTGTGTTTGTATGGATTTGCTCTGGTGTCCTGCCATTTTACAAAGACATGTGTCTGCAGTATTTCTCCCTGGCCTCTGCTGAAAATTGTTTTTGTTCCATCAGAAGTAACATTGAAAGGCATTTGAATTTCAGACTTCATATTCTTCAGAAAATACATAGTAACACAACCTTTTATTCTAGCAATTTTCTAAGTTTATAAGATGAATATTTGAAATTTGTCCTTATTTTTGGGACTGTATTACACCATTATTGGCTTTGCCTAGGACTTTTGTGCTAAGGTTGACAGCTGTGGCAAGAACTGAATTCACTGAATATGTTTGGGGGCTGTATTCCCTCATTACTGGCTTTGTCCAGGTGTTTGTGCTAAGAGGTTGACAGCTATGGTGAGAACTGAATTCAGTAAATGATAGCCATTTAAGTTTCAGTCTTCCGCTCTTTCACAGAGCAGCTGATTTGGCATAGTGGTATGTTGCTCTGACTGTTTTGCAAAGGGACCTTGTCAGTAAAATGTATGGTGGTAACACAGCATTTTTCTTTCACAAAGCAGGTGATTTGGCATAGTGGTATGTTGCTCTGACTGTTTTGCACAGGGACCTTGTCAGTAAAATGTATGGTGGTAACACAGCATTTTTCTTTCACAAAGCAGGTGATTTGGCATAGTGGTATGTTGCTCTGACTGTTTTGCAAAGGGACCTTGTCAGTAAAATGTATGATGGTAACACAGCATTTTATTCTAGCAACTTTCCAAGATTATACAAGCGATGCTTAATGTGTCCCTGTTTTTTGGGCTTTTGACCCCCCCCCCCAATAAATTTGGCTTTTTACAGATTTCTTGTGCTGCAAAGCTGAGATGCAGTTGAGTATTGAGTAGATTTTACAAGGAGCTGAGAGCTGCAGGGGAAGAGAAGTTTAGTGCTGCTTATGCTAAGTCAAGTTGCATTGTTAATAGCACAACAGGTTATGTACTTGCTTTTGATGCAGAAGTTGTTGGTTCTACTCCCACAAGGGATGAATGCTGCTATACTGAAAAGGTTAAGATACTAACTACGAGCATGTTATCAGTTTGCCATCCATTTCCTATTGCAATATTACTAGCTTATTTTAATGTAATATAGCCAATTTATTCCTCAGGGGCATCAGCCACTTTATTTTTCGATGAAACCATGAAATATAAAGGTGTTTGCTAGCAGCAACCTCTTCATTAGTTACAGATTTATTTAATGTGGAATTATTTAGATGACTTTTTTACTTCAGAGATTGTGCATATTTACTGATAATGGTGGACTGTAGAATTGTGCATATTTACTGATAATGGTGGACTGTAGAAGTTTGAGTAGACTTTTATGATGGAAATGTTCTGAACTGGGCAGTTTTGTCATTATGGGTGCATGCATTTTTTCATTGTTTACTGGAAAGATGTTCTGAATTGGGCAGTTTTGTCATTATTGGTGCATGCGTTTTGTTTCATAGTTTACTGGAAAAATGTTCAAAACAATAGGAAGGTTTATCAAAGAGCACATGTATGTTTCATATGCAAGGGGCCTATGATTTGAAAACAGCCCAGAATTAATATTTATCTGCCACTGGTAAAATGTATTTTCTTTGAATGTGGGTTTCAGTGCTGTTTCAATGAATTTGATGAATGTGGGTTTCAATGCTGTTTCAATGAATGTGAGTTTCGAGGGCAGAGAAGTTTTAATGCTAAGTTTGTTTAGCAGATGGCTTAGTGTTTGTGCTGTAAAATGCAAAATAAAACTTTCAAATGAAGTCCAAATCATCATAGAAGTAAATCAGTATGCACATTAGTGTTTATGGTAAATGGGGTGAAATAGCCAAGTAATGGATCATTGGAATGGCTGCAGGGGAGGCTCCATTCGACCATGATTTTGTAAGGGGGAAGGGTGGCAAACTTAAAGACAGCCCCAGCTGAACTATATCTCCCAACTGTCCAGATTTTCAAAGAATGAATAGGTTTTTGCTTCTTACTTTTGGTTTGTTCCTCATAAAATGTGTGGTTTTCTGGCAAATCATTTAGGAATTAAGTCACTAAATAATGACACACTGAGTTTCAGACTCCATAACCTTCAGAAAAATGCATGCTAAAGTAAAACCTGTTCTATCAACTGTCTCAGTTTATACAAGAGCAATTTTTAGTACTGTTTATATATTCCCCCAATATATTTGGCCTTGTCCAGATTTATTGCATTAAGAGGTTGAGAGGTACATGCAAATAAATTGCTTTATAGAATTAGGCATAGCCAAACCTCTCAACTGTCCCTGATTTTGGCTCAAAATGTTGCTCTTCCCCCTAATAATCCCTCTGCAAAATAGAAATTTTGGAAGAAAACATGGAGGGTTTACAATTAAGAAATAACTGTAATAATCAGAGTTATAGATTACTTTTATTTCAGAAATGCATGTAGATTCTTTTATTTTGTCAGCTGCTCAAGTTAGCAGTAGAGATATTAAAGTGTCCCTTCTTTGACAGGTTCCCAGCTGTATTGTGTGGCTATTTTATATTTTTACATCACATTCTTGGTCCATTTTTCATAAAATTGTGTTTTTTGGCAAATTAGTGACAAATCATTAAACACTGAAGTTAGAAAATAATGACAGACATTAGAGTTTCAGATTTCATACCATTCAGAAAATTCATACTAATGCAATACCTATTCTATTATCTTTCTAAGTTTATACGAGCAATATTTAAAAGTTGTCCTTATTATTGGGCCTTTGTCCCACTTCTTTATATGGCTTTCTCCAGATTTCTTGCTCTGAGGTTGAGAGGTATGACAAATGTGTCAGGGCCATCACAGTCAGCCAGAGACATTTCAAATTGTGACATACTTGTTGCACCCCACTCCCCCATGTAGTGACTGGATGCGTCTAAGCAAGGCAAGGAGTAGTTATGCAGTGTAAATGTGCAGAGTACCCCCCCCCCCATCCAAGGTAGACACGAGTACTAGAGTGGCTTTTCATCTGTCCTTGATTTTTGCAGAATGGTCTGGTTTCTGTCATATTTTTTGTACTGTTGATTTATGCTTATTACTCAAAGTGCCTGTTGCTCTGCGTTTAAGTAGCAATCCTTTAATGACCATCAGGTAAGCTTGGCTGAGATCGTAAGATGCAAGTAAGCTTTAATAAGCATACTGTTAAAGAATTGCCAACATTGAAAGCCTTTCTGTTGTTGCCATGTAGAGAATACTTAACTAGATAATGTATAAGCCTTGGGTATTGAAATGCATATGACAGTATTTGTAATAAAGGACAGGATTACATTATTTTAAGAAGCTCATTACACTTGGAGACTTCCAGTCATCTCTTCAGGCTTTACCCATAAACTAAACAGAATGCCAGTTGTGTGGTCCATAACCTGTACAGTAATCCTTTTAAGGATTGTATCTTGAGCTTATTTCTTGTTTGCTTTTCTTTTTTTAATTTGATCATGTTTTCCCATGAAACAAGTAGATAGTTGTCAGGCAGCAGGTCTTTTTCTGGATAAGAAAGATTTTTACAAGTGGGGGGCATCAGAGATGTCTACTTTCAGCATATTACTTGTTACTTTAATAAAGCTGAATATAAATTATAATTAGAACTCTAGTGCAAGAAGTGGTTTGAGTTGAGTGCTGCTTGTTTTTCTTATACTTGATTTTGACTGGCATTTCATTAATGTATTTAAAAAGTAATTTATTTTTTCATGCCTCACAACCTTTTTGTTTCCATCTAGATACTAAGTAGGCTGTCATGCAGCCAATGCATTGAACTATTTTTATTCTTCTACACTTCATTTTGTCTTGATTGGACTCTCATGATGACGGTTTGGCACCCAGGTCAGTGTATTTAGTTATTTTTTGTGGTTTTGAGCATAATTCCTCCCCTATCTAGTTGGCCACACCCCTTCCCATTGACACCACCCATTCAGCTGTCTCCTGCAGCCCCCCTTTGATTTGAAGTCACTAGCCGCCACTGCTGTAGTGCAGTCCTTATCATGTGCCTTGTATTTGTGTGTGCCTGTGTGTGTCTTTCTGTGTCTCTCTGTCTGTATGTCTCTCTCTTCCTCTCTCTGTCTCCTGTCTCTCTCTCTGTCTCTGTCTCTGTCTGTGTGTGTGTGTCTCTCTCTCTCTCTCTCTCTCTGTGTGTGTGTCTCTCTCTGTCTGTGTCTCTGTCTCTGTCTGTGTGTGTTTCTCTCTCTCTCTCTCTGGCTCTCTCTCTCTCTCTCTCTCTCTCTGTGTCTGTGTGTCTTACTTTGTCTGTGTGTGTGCGTCTCTGTCTCTCTCTCTCTCTCTCTCTCTCTCTCTGTGTGTATTTCTCTCTCTCTGTCTGTGTGTGTCTCTCTCTCTCTGTGTGTGTCTCTCTGTGTGTGTGTGTGTCTCTCTCTCTCTCTGTGTCTCTCTCTCTCTCTCTCTTTCTGTCTGTGTGTGTCTCTCTCTCTGTCTGTGTGTGTGTGTCTCTCTCTCTCTGTGTGTGTGTGTCTCTCTGTCTGTGTATGTGTGTCTCTCTCTGTCTGTGTGTGTCTCTCTCTCTCTCTCTCTGTCTGTGTCGCTCTGTGTGTCTCTCTCTCTCTGTCTGTTTGTGTGTCTCTCTCCCTCTGTTTGTGTGTCTCTCTCTCCCTCTGTTTGTGTGTCTCTCTCTCCCTCTGTTTGTGTGTCTCTCTCTCTCTCTCTCTGTCTGTGCGTGTCTCTCTCTCTGTCTGTCTGTCTCTCTCTCTGTCTGTGTGTGTGTCTCTCTCTCTGTCTGTGTGTCTCTCTCTCTCTCTATGTGTGTCTCTCTCTCTCTCTCTCTGTGTCTCTCTCTCTCTCTCTCCCGCTCTCTCTGTTTGTGTGTGTGTGTGTGTGTGTGTGTGTGTGTGTCTCTCTCTCTGTCTGTGTGTCTCTCTCTCTGTCTCTCTCTCTTTCTCTTTCTCTGTGTGTCTCTGTCTGTGTGTGTGTGTGTCTCTGTCTGTCTGTTTGTGTCTCTCTCTCTGTCTGTGCGTGTCTCTCTCTCTGTCTCTCTCTCTCTGTCTGTGTGTGTCTCTCTGTCTGTGTGTCTCTCTCTGTCTGTCTCCTCT
>NC_056732.1:856679710-856744933 GCF_019279795.1 Protopterus annectens | reverse complement strand
AGTCAATAACATAAGATCAATAACATCTATTGTAACAAACATAAGATCCTTAGTCAACAGATCAGGGGTAATATTCCTCAGCAAATCCCATGAATCTTTTAATATGTATTTATTTGTATTGCAGATGTGTTTTGTCATTAGATCTACATATTTAGCCAAGGGGAGCGTTTTTGAACCATCAGCTGCTACTATTGGTCTTAATGGAGGGTCACTTACATTCTTATGTACCTTCGGTATACCAAAGATTATAGGTATCTTTGGTTTAGGTACAAAAAGAAATTTATGCAACTTGCAGTCAATAGTGCCCTCCATCATCATATTGTCAAGTGTAGTATCTATTTTATAGTATGCCAGGTTCACCTCATTTAATGATTCTATTCTGTATTTACTTTCATCTCCAAGTATACTATTCATTTTACCTTCATAAATTATGTTGTCCATGTACTCAAACCTACCTATGCTGCATATATTTGTGTGATTCATCTATAAGTCTGACCACTCCTCAGGTAACAATCACATCACAACTAGGATAAAAATGAATGACCAAATCTCTTAGCTTAGGGTTTATCAACTCCTCCTAAAGCACCCCAAAAGAAACACCTTGCTATTTGAAAGAACTCTGAAGTTTTTTTTTTTTCGGAATTCCTTTTAGCTAACAAATTAATAATAATCTCATGTCTTCCAGTCAAACCTGTAACATAGTTCCTTCCTAGCTGATCTGGCTAGATCAAATTTCCATCACTACATTGATATAAACAGATCAAGGATAAATAACTGCCTTTTTGTGACACTCCCTTCCATTCAACATCTTTATAAATGATCTATTTTCTGTTGTTAAGCTTGTCACATTCATCCAATACACAGATGACTTCACCCTCATCTACCCTGCCTCTATTCTAACCAAACTAAAACGTCTTACTCTATAATCCTTCTCTTCTGTTGAAGCCTGGCTCAATAATTCCTCACTAATAGTAAATACTAAAAAGAAAATTACAACCACTCACCCCAAAATCTATTTCTTTTGATAATAACAACCTTAACATTGCCTCCATTAACAAAATATCAATATAACTTTTTGTATATCGCACAGTTTTAGATGTCACAATAGACAATCCCCTAAAATTTGACATCCACATTAATCAAACCATATATAAAGCTAGTAGCTATAAACAGAGCAGAGTACTTCCTAACTGACTCTGCCAAGAATGCAATTGCATCTGCCAGTTTACTCCTAGCTCTCCTTTTTGCCTCTACTATCCACATTAACTTATAGGATGCAATAAAAGCCAAACTTGAACAATGCTTCAATAAAATGTATAGATTCACCACCAGCCACCCACATAGATCTCATCATTGCATATCTCTGAAGCAGCTAAATCATCTTGAGCTATATCACTACCTTACACTCACCCAGCTTCTAGATGCCCACATTTTAATATACAAACCCACTAAATATCCTGCCTTAGGCAACATTCTGCATCTCTATTCTCCACCAGGATACCTTCATGTCAAAAACAAATTGCTCCTACCAATAAATAAATTATACTGTACCACGGGTGATGCCCTATATGTCTCATCTCCAAAATATGGAATTCAGTACCTCTCTAATTAGGACAAATAGAAATCAAAAGAGCTTTCAAATCAGAGTTATTCCAGTATAGACAAAACTCACAGATATGCTGCCTGCACACACCCCAAATTAATCTCATTCACCTCTCAGTCCTCCTTTGAACTACTTTGTTCTATATGTCTGTCTATATTCACTTAACCTTCCTGAACCTCTACACACCATTATGTTTAATTTCTAACCTTTATCATCCTAACCAATCCACACTGCCCTTTTTTGCCCTCTATAATATATAACATCTTTATTTGCTACAAGCATTCTGCATTCTTTCTCCTGTTTTCTATTTTTAATCCCTCCAGTGGAATCTGTACTGTGAAGTATAACATTCTGCTGACTATCCAGTTTGACTAAGCTTTCATTTAACCATGTCTCTTGCAATCACATGTATCTAAACCATATGTCTGTATGGCATCCTGTATAATTACTTGCATTTCATCATGTGTTACAAAAGTTTTGTTTACATTATCATTTATGACGTATTAGCTCTTATTGTTTTTTTTTTTTTTTGTTTTGTTTTTTTTTAATAAACTGCAGCTCATGTATTGTTCAATATGTTTCTTGGAGATTTTCTACCTGACCCTCTACTAAAAAGGGGTTTCATACTCAGATGGACTTTCCTGGTAAATAAAAGCAAATAAATAAGTTAATTAATTCATTAATTAATTTCATATAGTGTTATAGTATATCAAACCTCTTTGACGTAGCTTATGTAAAATAATATCAAAAACATTGTTTCCTTTACCACCAAACAAAAAGTGGCACTTAAAATCACAACATAAAATATTCTGTAAAATGGAAGGATTAGGAGGAAGACCTCTTATTATATTTCTTGTTGTGATAAGCAGCCTTATTTAAAATTGCTATTGGCTGCTAAAAAAGAAATAACTAGGAAATGGAAATCAAAATCTGATCCAAGCAAAATAGAAATATTGAATATTGTAAAGAAGATAAAAAAACTTGAGGAAGGATATTTAGACAAAATTGCAGGAACTATACATGAGAAAAAATGTTAAGGAGGATGAATGAAATTTAAGGGAAGGCAGGAACTAAACCATTTTTAGGTTCACATGTTCATGGGTCAGTGCAAGGCTAGCTGACCTTGAGGGTCATTCCAATCCTGCCCAGTTTCCTTTTTTTGTGCTCAAATTAACCTATCTCATTTGGTTAGAAACAGGCTTTACCTATCCCATGATTGATAAATGAGGTTTGGGAACGAACCAATTTGCCCAGGGGCACCTTCAGCTTTTAGGGTAGGCAAAGACAGGGGGAGATAGTGGGGTGTAGGAAGTGGATGGGGGGTGGGCAAGGATGTTAAGGCACAGATGGAAAGGAGGGGTAATGTCAGGTTTGGGAAATGAAGACAATGTAATAAGGGAAACTCTGGAGGAAGTGGGGTAGGTGTAGGAGGCATAGAGGTTTTATGTGTGTGACGTTGTGATAGGGATCAGATTTAGGTGTGATCTTGTTAGGGCAAGTATTACGTACGAGATGACCAGTAGATACTTTGGGAGCAGGGAGGTCTCAGGTTAACAATGGCTGGTATGGGGGTGTAGTTAAGGAATACATAAATAGTATTATTTTTTTTTTGTTTCTCTCTCCTTGTTATGTGTTATGGGCTTAGTGGTAGGATGACATCTAACTGGGCTGGTTATAGCAAGGGGGTCGTTAGACAAAGTCTGTTAGTCCAACTGTAGTGTGAGCTGTTTAGTTCACTGAGTTACTGGAGGTATTTGCATGTGGTTGATGTTCAGGGATTTGTTCATAGTGATTCATTGGTTTGTGTTGGTGCAGCTGTTGTGGTTACTTTGTTAGAAGTTGCAGTTTATTTCTTGCCTCTTTTTTCGTGAAAGGATTCGCAAGTTGTGTGTTGGTGTGCTGGCTGCTGTGGTTACCTGGCACTGTGGTTTCATTGTTTTGAACTTGCGTGAGTTCAGGTTTTGTTTTTTGTTTTTTACATTCTGTATTTTGGGTCAGGAATATCTGTGGTATCAACTGTTGATGGTGATGCTGGAGTAATGTTGACAGCACCTCGCCTTTGGGTTGCTCTCCTGATGGTAAGTGAGCTTTTCATGCGCTGGAATGTGGGTCAAGTAATGGTTGGGTACTGTGCATGTGCGTTAAGCATTAACGTCCATGAGGGGTCTAGAGTGGAGGGCTGGGAGTCTCGTGATATCGGCCATAGTTTTAAACTGTCCAGATTTTCACAGAATGTCCATATTTCACAGTTTTAGTCTGTTCCTCATTAAAAAAAAAAAAAAAAAAAAAGAAATCAAAGCTGACTGTATGGAAGCACTCTGGTCTTTACATGAATCCAGAGTTTAAATCACTGTGTAGTATTAAATTTTCACCTTTCAGTCTGTCTCTCAAATTTTGGATGCTTAATTTTTGATGTATTTATCACCATATTATTCTCCTGTGCCCAAATGGCCAATTTAATGAAGTTATTTTGCAGGCATGTCCTGTCTGTAACATATGTATTCCATTTACCCATTTTAAAGTAATCTGCATATGGGTAATTCAGTGATGACTGAATTCACTAAATTTATTTAACATTTGTTGACTGGGAAAGTCAGAGTAGGACAGAGCCTATTTTCAGTGGAGGCCCCTGGAGAAATGTTCCAGATGCATGTCTTTGGAATGTGGGAGAAAACTGGAGTACCTGAAGGAAATCCACATGAACACAGTGGGGCATGTAGACTCTGCACAGAAGGCAGACCAGGCAATAATCAAACTAGAGAACCTGTTGCTGTGAGGTGACAACGTTAACCACTGCACCGCCCACGGGTATTTAAGTTTCAGGTTTCAAAACTTTCAGAAATACATGGTTACATGAAACCTTTTGGTCTAGTAACTTTGTAAGTCTATATCAGCAATATTTAAGTTTGTGGATGGGGGTGCTTTTTCCAGATTTCTTGTATTCAGAGGTTGAGAGGTATGGTGTTGGTTTGCATTCTCCTGCAGCTGCCTAACACTGAATTATAGCTTAAAGGTAGGTCTAAGCATGCAATTTTGAGTGGGGAATAGGGGTAAATAATTTGAGAAAGGGCAGTTCATGTGGGGCTGGTAGGAAGTTTAAATGATTAACTGCTCTAGCCCCAACCTTAACAGAAAGTCAAGATGTTTTATGGAGACATTGAGGTTAGAGGGTGTATAGTTCGGCTAATACAAGGCAATGCAAAACTGGTGTGTGTGTGTGTGTGTGTGTGTGTGTGTGTGTGTGTGTGTGTGTGTGTGTGTGTGTGTGTATATGTGTGTGTTTTTTCTTTCAGCCTTCTAGGTTTGTAAGAGCAATATTTGATAACTGACCCTATGACATCACAGTGGAGGCTACGGCTGTCTTGACCCTCTTCCAGCTAAATAGGTAAAAGAGGGATAAGGAAACTGGTGCATCATTTATAAAATAAAAAGAAGGAAAATAAAAATATAATAATAATAATAATAATAATAATAATAATATATAGGGCAGAAGGACAAGAGAACAGGGGGGATAACACTTGCTGAGGATGTTGAGGGAAAGGAAGTTGTGAGTGGAGCTGTCTAGATTTGGGATGCCGGGGGGGGTGGGTACTAGTGTGAAGAATTCAACTTTTCCTAGGAATTTTATTGTTGATTTTCTGTTGCAGATGGCTGAATGACATTATTTTTTCTGTTTGATAGGTCATGTCATTTGTTCAAGATGACTAGTAGGTGCTTCTGGAGCAGAAGGCAGAGGTGTAGATATGCAGTGTGTACCATTTTGCCTTCATCCATTGGTTTGGTGACCTTTTCAAAGAAATCAACGAGGTTGAGTAAGGATGGTATATATTATATAATGTTGGTGTATGAAAATTGTTAAAAAAAAAGTAGCATGTTTGTATCATCAGCCCCCTTTTTTCCCATTTTTCTACATGGAGTTGTGGTATTGTGTTAACTATTGCCAACTCTCTCGATTCAGTGCCACAATCCTGCCTTCTTCAACACTCATGTCTGACTGTCAGAGATCTTTCACACAATCCATCCACCTCTTTGCTGGATGTTCTCGCTTCCTCTTATCTTCTTCCTGTCTGTCCCAACTCTTCCTCACCAGATTGTCTTCTGATTTTCTACACTTGCCCAAACCACCGTATTCTGTTCTCTTTGATCTTTTCTGCAATTGGAGCTACTTTGGCTTCTGCTCTTATGTACTCATTTCTTCGTCTGTCCCACAGTGGGGTCTATATTATAATATCGAAGTCTTAAAACTTCGAATGTTATAATATCGAACCCATTTAGTCGAAAGACCATGAAATCGAACAGTCAGAATAGCAAATTTTTTCCCAGGGAAAAAATTTGCTGTTCCGACAAACATACACACAACACAAGCATTCCAAAATCAATAATCCACGCACATACACTTCACAAAACCCTACACCAAACCATACATACACTTCTAGCTATCCACTTACCTTAATCCAACCCTAACCCTATGGTCCCTAACTATCGCACACTCACCTTACCCACTCCCTAACCCTAAAGTCCCTATTGCACACTCACATTACCTGCTCCCTAACCCTAAAGTCCCTATCGCACACTCACCTTACTCGCTTCCTAATCCTAAGTTCCCTATCGCACACTCACCTTCATTCGCACACTTACCTTAACCCGGTCCGTAACCTTCGCTCCACAGTTGAGGAAAGAGCAAAGCTGCAGAAATGTCCCACCGAATACTTTCCCTAGGAAAGTATTCGATATTCTGCAGCTTTGCTATTTTCAGCATTCAGAGCATAGGGTTCGATATTATAACATTCAATGTTTTAAGACTTCGATGTTATAATATAGACCCCCCACAGTGTGCATCATATCACCTTTCTCAGGCACTTAATTTCCATCACCTCTAGCTTCTTCAATTGTCTTGCCTTTTCTGCCCAGGTTTCTGTACCAAAAAGTAGTACTGGTTGCACCACTGTCTTGTACATCTTACTTTTCAGCTTCTTTGGCATACTTTTGTCATAGACTACACCTGATACTCTATGCCAGTTGGCTGCAGCCCTTCTGATTCTAGCTGTGACCTCTTCATTCAGACTACCCTTCTCCTCAACTACTCCTCCCAAATACTTGAAGCTGTTTACCTGTTCCACTATCTTCCATACATCTCTATTCTCAGCTTCTTCTGATTTCCCTAATTTGCTGCCACTACTGCTGTCTTATCTGTGCTTAGTTTCATCCCATGTGCCTTCAGACTTGCATTCTGTTCTCCTATCCTTTGCTGAAGTTCTAACCTAACTCAGAGTCTGTCTGTACTGCCACATCGTCTGCATACAGCAGCTTTGTTGATCCATTCCCTCCAACCTGTTTGCTAATGTAGTCAATCACCAGTATGAACAGCAGTGGGCTCAGAACTGAACTCTGATGTACACCCACAAGAACTGGGAACCCCTCTGTGAGGCTGAACACTGTTCATACTTGAGTCATTGGGTCCTTGTACATAGCCTGCACTACTTATACTAATGTTTCTGGGACTTCAAACCACTGCAGTACTGCCCAGATCAGCTTTCTTGGGACCTTGTCATATGCTTTCTCCAAGTCTAGGAATGCCCAGTTGGACTCTCACCTCATCTCTAGCTTCTTCTCAAGTATCTGTCTCAGTGCAAACATTGGGTCAGTTGTGATGCATCCTGATCTGAATCCAAACTGCTCATCTCCCATCTTACATTCTTCTACTCTGCATATCCGTTTATCAATCACCCTCTCCAGAACTTTCATGCAGTGTGATAGGAGTTTGATGCCTCTGTACTGACCATAGTTGTGGATGTACCCTTTGTTCTTGTACACTGGCATGAGTATGCTTATTCTCCAGTAATCTGGGATATGCCTTTTTCTCCACACTGCTATCAGTACCCTCAGGAGCCATTTCTCCTCTATCTCACCCACCAGCTTTATCATATCTGCTGTGCCCTCATCTGAGCCTGCTGCTTTCCCTGACTTCATTTTCCTTAGTGCTGTTTTTACTTCTTCTAGGGTGGGCTCCTCTTCTTCTCTCATCATATGCTGTTTCTGGGGCAGTACAGCTTCTGTGGGGTTTTTTTCATTCAGCAGGTGTTGGAAATACTCCTTCCATCTGCCTTTGATGTCCTCTGGGCTGGTGAGCAGGTTGTTGCTGGCATCCCTTATGAAGTTTGTCTGACTATCATCTTTATCTTTCTGTCTTTGCCTTGCAACCTGATATAGTTTCTTTGTGCCCCTTACTGAGTCACATTCCAGAAGTTGGTACAGTGCCTTCAATGCCATATTCTTTGCTATTGCAACTTCTTTCTTAGCTTCTTTGCTAGCCAACCAGTAGTCCTTCCTAGCCTGGTAAGTCTTTTCTGTCTCCCACTTCTTCCTGCACTCCTTTTTTCTTTTGATGACTTCCTGGACTTCTGCATTCTAATACCAGCTTTCCTTATGTACCTTATTTTCATACCTGGCTCAGCCACATATCTTTTCTGTTGTACTAACACATGCTATTTTTAGGTGCTGCTACTGTTCTTCACCTCCACCTATTTCCTCCTCTTCTTTGGATGCTAGAGCCATGAGTAATTCCCTGAACTGCTATACTTTCTCTCCAGTCAATTTACAGGTCTTCAGCCTGGTCTCTGTTGACCTTAGAGCCTTCTATGGCCACTGCTTGCAGGTGATTGTGGCAACTAGTGGTTTATATTGTGGGCCGAATGTTTCACCAGAGATGACTTTGCAATCATGGATTCTTGCCCCGGTACCTTTTCCTTACTAGGAAGAAGTCTACCTGAGTTGCATGTTGATTACATGACTGTCTCTCTTTCTGACCCATGTGCTGGCTACTGTCAAGCCATTTGCCAAATAGATGTCTAGAATGGCTTCTCCTTCTTTATTCCTGTTGCCCCACCCATGTGGACCCAGGCAGTCTTCACTCGTTTTCTCACTATCACAACCCAGCTGTGGGGCATAAGCTGACATTATGAATACTGCCCTATCATTATATTGGAGTCTTACTGCCATGAGTCTGTCATTAATTCTGATGATAGCCCTTACTACCTTCTGAAGCCTCTCTCTCTCACCACAATTCCTACACCATTTCTAGCCTCCCCTCCACCTGAGTAGTAGACTCTGGATCCCAAGCCAAGTGGCTTTCCTGCACTGCCTTTCCATCTCATCTCCTGGATACATAGGATGTCCAGCCTCCTCCATATCATCATGTCATCCACTTCCAAGCTGCATCCTGTCAGTGAACCTACATTAAGCATAGCAATTCTCAGTTGGTTGATTTTACGTCCAGCTTTCATTCAACAGAGCTATCCCAGGTAACCCAGGCTGGGCAACTAGATACCAGCCAGCCAGTAGCTTATCAACCCAGGGCTGCTGGACTTTATTGTGGGCACACACTGGCCAATAGGGAGACATACACGGGTCCCTGGCAAGGGTCAGTGTATGCTGGGTCCTCAGTGTATCACCAGTAACTACCCATGCCCATTTTTGTCGACATTAGTTAACATGACCAAATCCCCTATAGCCATATTTTACACCATCAAGTGGTTAGACTGCCACAGCATGTAGTCTGTGATCCGTGTTCTCCTATCTTGAGAATACTGCGCACTACAATAGATGTCCAAAGCAGTTGGTCTGCACAACTCTTCCCCCTGTAAGGCACCATGTAGGGTCTGCACTGCTGCCCACATCTCCATTCATTGGTGAGTCTGAGATGGAAACACTCAGCATATTTTTCGGACATAGGGGAAACCCCACAGAGACACAGGGAGAACATGCAAACTCCAAACAGACATTGGTCAGAGGTCAGGATCAAACCTTGTAACTTCTGCATGGGAGGCAAAGACCTTAACTTCTAAGTCATCTGGTCTCTTATGCACCTATGACTAGGTAATTAGGATGCATCTATTTACAATTGCATATAATTTGGCAGTGGATGATTTCACATAATCAGTGGGATCATCAAGATGGTAGGAGCTTTTGAATTTACCTGGGTCATTACTCAGTTTCAGTAGATAAGCACTTGAAAAATCTCTGAATACTTAGGTACTGGAAGATGCTTTAGGCTGCAGTCTTATGGTGAACATGACTGACTTGTGGTCTGATGTCACCAGGGAGGAAGTTACAGTTGGTTCGATAAAGCAGCCCCGTGTTGGTAATGATCAGGTCCAGGATTTTATCTCCCCTTGTAGGGGTTCAGCCTAACTGACTGAAGGAGCTTGTAATGATAAAGTCCAGAAACCTTTGGGCATTGATGTTTGAGGATGTATATGTCTACCAGTTTAGGAAGGGGTAGTCAAAGTTTCCTAGGAGAATAGTGGTTAGATGAACATATAAGGACACTATACTATTTAAGTAGCTTGATTCGTATAAGGGTGCATAGAGTGGATCCTAAAGTTAGTTATAATATAAGGACTTTTATTAATAGTAAGTTGGACAATTAGGAGTTCCAGATCATTGTCTTGTCTAACGAGTCTCGAGATGGGGAGGGTTTTTTTCCAAGAACATGAAGAAATCGTTGCCTATACTGTCTTCATCTGATGCAGTGTATGAATGTGTGATAACATTGAAACCCTGCAGTAATGGACTGCTTTTAATGGTCTTCAACCAGGTCTCTGTGAGGATGCATATGTGAATGTTTTCCAGAATCTGGAAAGGAGTAGGGAATGGTGTTTTTTGTTAAGAATCAAAGAATTGAGCAGCAATAGCTTAATGTTATCCAGATTTTTCTTATTAACTTTGGGATCTTTAGAATACTGACATTTTCTGCAAAAGGCAGTATGGGGATTGGCAAGGATTTAACACATTTACAGAAACCTTGGAGTGAGATTTGCAGGATATCCTTAGCAAATCATTTGGGAGTGAATACCACCATCTTCCAGGTTGATATATATTGTATCCCCTTTAGCAAAAGCATATTTTGCTTATTGAGAGGTTTGATTTATTTTTGTCTGCAATGATTTTTTCCTATGTTATAGGGCCTGTTTATATTAAGGATCCACCACAGGGGTTCATTTTTGAATTTTGCATTGTATTTATTTCTGAGGGGGACAGATGCATCCATGCAACTATTTATTGGTGCTGTAAAGGATTAAGGGTTACCCATAAGCAGTGGTTTCTGAGAGGTGGAAGGGCCCACTAACTTTAATCAGGTCATCACTCGGTTTTGGTTGAATGGCCTTTGTATAATCTCTGAATACTGAGGTACTGGAGGATGCTTCTGGTTTCATTTTTATGGTGAATTTGATTGACTTGTGGTCTGATTTGACAAGATTGGAAGTTAAAATTGGGGGGGTGGGGGTGCAAAGCTGACCCATTTTATAGAGACGTAAGTCCAGGATTTTATCACCCAAAGCTGGGGTGCAGACTTAGTAGTCAAAGGAGTTTGTACTGATGAAGTCCAGAAATCTTTGAAGATTCATGTTTGAGGATGTGGTTTATCTCCCAGTTTATGGAGGTGTAGTTGAAGTTTCCTAGGACAATAGCATTTGGCTTAATACTGCTTGAATGGAGTGCAGTGGACATTTTGTTAAGAATGCAAGCATTGAGCAGCAATACCTTAATAATATCCAGCTTCTGTTTATTTATGTTGGAATCTTTATGATAGTGACATGTCAAAAAAGGCGCTATAAGGATAGACAAGGATTTAGCCAATATATGGAAGACTTGGAGGAAAGCTTCAAGCCATCACTAGCAAATCATTTGGGACTGTCTACCATCTCATCTCAGGCAGATACTGTATATATTGAATTCCCTTAGAGTGACACCAAAATCTAATCCAACTCTTGAAGTAAAATTTATTTTGATTGTATTGCGGCATCATTCTTGGTGATGGTATAATACTGGTAACAATTTGAAATGCTCAAACCCACTAGAACAAGTCCTGAAATATAGAGACTGAATGGCTGGAAGAAAGGATTAATATATATATATATATATATATATATATATAAGTACAAGATCCCATTTCTCATAATATTCCCTTATCTCTGAGGTATGGCAACTTCAGAGTTGCTATATACACACACACACACACACACACACACATATATATATATATATATATATATATATATATATATATGTATATGTTCAACAAGTGGGGGTGTAAGGGGGCTTGCCCCCCCCCGCAAAAAGAAGTTTAAATGTGAACAGAGATTTTTTTTGAGATTTGCCCTTCTCCTGTGTTTTCTTTCTTTTATCAGAGTGCCAGCATTTCAAAAGGGAGCCTAAATTACTGCTCAAAGCTTGGTTGATACCTGCCTCAGACACATATTCTGCATGTGCCTTCATTTCTTCATATAGTATAGGGTGGTACATATCACGTCGTTTACACCTACATGTGCAATGACTATTTCATATGTGCATTTGTGGTACAGATCTGAGTGCATGCATGATGTGACGAATCCTGATGCTTGATTGGCAGTTGACAGTAACACTCTTTGCACAGCCTTAGTGGGTATTGCCTGTGATGTATGTTTGTGAGATTTATCAGGATACCTGTTTACTGAGCTTCATTTAGGAGGCCTCTTTGGATCAGTTAGGTTACTTCTAAGAGCCTCAACATATGTAGGTCAATGTACTTGGGCTGAGGTGTTTGAGACTGGTTTAGTATGGTGTTGTGTATAGCTGATAACTTTACTATTTGTAGTGGCTTTGTGTAAGAATTTTGCCTCAAACAACATTAATAACTACTTCTCTCACACTCTCTGCCAGATTTAGGAAATGGTTGTGAACAAACACAAGACAATTACTGCATTTTCTCTGGATACCCGTTTCAGTCCAGCTGCCTCCACGATTACAGCTGCTTACAATTGTGGATGGGAGGGGCAGTAGTGCTTAAGAGATTAGGAGTTGCCTTACCAGAGTGCTATCTGTCTATGATGATCAATACAAGTCAACACTCAAAGAAAAACAAGACACCACTACCGACTATTATGTATGCCAAGAATTTCTGGTGTATGTTATATAGATAAAGGCACGGTTCGACACGGCTGTGTCTGTACAGTGCACTGTTAAAAATTACTGCATGAAGAGAAGTGCCTTGTGAATGCATGCAAGTTATGAAAGCAGAGACATACAAAAAAGTCAAATGGGACCACTGACCGATGGCAAAACAGAACAATCCAAGATTCTACAAGCCATCAGACGCCTATGGCTTTCTTCTTCCTCTACTCCCACTACAGTTTAAACAAAAGTAATTCTCATATCACAATAAATGCCAAAGATGAGTGCGGAGCTGTTTTGGTAACTAAGTAAGAAATGGAAAGGTGTTTCTGGGCTGGTAGTTAGTGACATGTGGTATAAAATCTGTACAGTGGTTAAGCATTGAACAGCTCTGAGAGAGTGAGCATAAGGCTGGACAAATACAGGCAACGTATAATAGCAGAGAAATACAAAAAAATTAAATGAACTCAATGGTCAGTGCAAAACAGCACCATTCAAGGTTTTGCAAGCAATTAGAGGTCTAGAATTGACTTAGTTTTTCCTCTCCTCTCACCAGAGTTCATATCAAACCAGTTCTGAATCAGCTCCCAATAAATGCATATGTAATCAAAAAAGGGTCCTAAATTAGTGCTAATATGGTTAATTTGTAGGAAGAACCTGGGGCCTGTATACTATAATACAAGGATGCCTGTGTACTGTAATACAAGGATTAGAAGATTTAAAAAAACATGGGAAAAAAGTATAAACTAGGAAGGAAGATTCAAAGAATGACAACTTAAGCTTTATCATTCTCAATGGAGGAACCTTCCAGTATGATCTACTAATTCCCAGCACTATAAGCAGAACAGATGAGAATGGGAGGAGCTTCAACAGACAATTTATAGTAAAGGAAGCTAACACAAGAACAACCAGTATTAGTTATGCACTCAGTATTATAGATATATGGAATATAATAGGTGGAAAAAAATACTTCACTTACTTGCAAAACTGACACTTTTGTGCTTATGGACTATAGCAATGAAAAAGGAGAGGGATTGACATTGATTGTCAAAATACCATAAGGGGCAAAAATAAGAGACAGTGGCTTTTAAAATGATACCAGGCTCAGAATAGAAGATTGGGGAACACTGCAACAAAACTGTAACAAGCCATAAAACTTTGAAGCCTACAGTACTACAGGCCAACAATCTGGCTGAGCAAGCTGTTTAATTACACAACAAAACAATTCACTTCGAGCACAATGCCTTAACAATGATTCTGACAGAACATTAGAATAAAATATGTGCAATATGGTTGCTTACTTTTCTGGTGGAGTAGAGACACACAGAAGCATGATTTCTTTTTGTTTAAAAATTTATCCACAGAAGTGGTCTTTTAGCTAAAGAACACCAAGGCAAATGTTGATGTTTGTGAAACCAAGTAAAGGGCTAAATAGTGTTTTTGTTTTAAATACTCTTTTTAAGGAAATGTTTGATATTTTTGTTTGAGACCACATTGTAGGCTTCTAACAGTAAGGATATCTAAGACATCAGGTATGGATTTTTGTTTGAAAATGGATGAGTTTTATTTCTTGTAGTGTGAACAGACTGATCAATCTAATTATGGTGTTAAGTATGATGGAATATTTATTGATCTTAAAGATGCAGGCTTGTAAAATAAAGGGTTTTCTTCCTTATGAAATGGCAAATATACAGCAGGGTTAATCTTATTGGTGGCAAATGCTGTCAGTGGAAGAAGAAACCTTGTTTGCTGAACAGGATGATTATGAAGCAGCAAAAAAATTTGTTTAGAGATGGGAGAGTAACTATAGTTGCAATAGCCATGTCATCAAGGTCTATGCAATGGGGAGTTTGAGACCAAATGAAAGCTGTGATTGTTTTTGTGGAAAGGTGTTACTTTCCTGTGGAAAGAGGTTTACATTTATGAGTATAGATGAGGTTAGAGGAGATCTAGGGCTATACAGATAAAGAGACCACAAGTGTTAGGTTACAAAATATATATCATTATTTAAACGTTGTTGTTGTTGTTGTGTCTTTCGGCTTATCCCGGTTAGGGGTTGCCACAGCAGAACTCCGGTCCACTAATGTTTGGTAGTGGATTTTTACATGCCGAGTTACCAGCCCTGATGCACAACCTTCAACGAAGGCATGCTCATTCACGCATGCCTCCACACAGAAGATGCTCTAGCTGAGAATCGAACGGGACAACATCTTGCTGTGAGACGACAATGCTACCGCAGCACCATTGCCGTGGGATATCATTATTTAAACATTATGATGCTTATTACACATTTCATAGGTTCATAGGTTCATAGGTAGGTACTAGGCTATTGGCCCTAGGGCCTATATAAGCCTAGCCAAAAAGGTACCCTGGCTTTCGCCACCCAAGAAAATTATTTTCCTGTGCTCCTGTCGAGCAGAGGCACACAGGTGATCCCTGGGTTGAATTTCCTATTTCTCATCCACTCATCAATACTTTTTCTTGAAGAGTGCTAATGAGGAGCTTTGTTTGATATAGATAGGTAGTTTGTCCCAGAGTATGGGAAGTCTCTCGGACAAGAATCTATCCCTCCAGCATATTCTGTTTATTGTAGTGACGAGGTTTAGGTCCCTAGAATGTGTAGCTCAGAGGGATTGAGATTTCTTTAAGTAAAGCATGCCCAAAAGCTCTGGGTTTGACATAGCTTTGTATGTTAGGCAGAGATTGCCTCTGAGAAGGTGATATGCGATTAAGATATACTTCACTTTTGGATAAATACAGATAAAACATTCATAACTACAGAACACACACATATTGTGAATGACGTTAAGTCATAAAATACTGAATTCATGGACCACGCCCATTTATAGTTTTTTTTTAGTTTTTTTTTTTTTTTCCTTTTTAGCTGTCTACTCAACTAACCAAATTGTTACTCTAATTTGTTTCCATTGGCCACTAATTCCTCCTGAGGGTAAAGAATGGGCATATCTTATAAGCTCAGCAACCTCAACTACATCTGAGGTGGCACTGTGCACCTGGCCAGGTATTCGATCCCTGCTGTAGAGTTCACTAGCTTTCTGTTTCAAGGCAGAAGATGGTCCCTTGTCCTCCATGGGGAATGAGATGGATGGATCATTCATTCCTTTGGTTATCTCACCAGCCCTGCCACTCCTGAGACATGAATATTGGGTATGCAGAAGACTAATCAGTAAGTTAGGTGCATAGCCATCCATCCACAGCTTCTAACCTCCTTGGTGTCTCAGCTTTAATGATTTCTACTTACTCAGGCATGATTTTCTTCATCAGCATTCAAATTCCCAGGATTGCTTTGGGCATAGTATCACTTGGTAGCATATGCTGAACAGGCCCATTCTTCATATGCACAACTCCTAGTGCTTCTTCAAGTCACCACCTAAATGGCGCACCCGAGTTGCCTTCCTTTACAAATGATAAGTGAGCCAAGCATGATGACTGCTCTCAAACCCTCCTCTGGTCAAGTAACATCTTTACATTGCTGATTAATTGAGAAGCAAAGGAGCTATACAGAGAAATACTGTAATTTCCCAATCCTGTCTTGGATACATTTTTCATTTACTGAGTTATTTAGAGGTGTTATTACTGATAAGACTGATTTTCTAGGATTGCCTCATCACTGCTGTGTTCATTTGGGATGCATTAACAGTGATCATCATTGTGTAATAACATTCCACTCAGATAATCTGCGTATGAATGGCAAAGTAGATCTTCAAAATAAAAGGAAACAATTAGAAGAAATGCAGACAAAATATTTGATGTGGATGACTGACAATTATAGATCAGATACATAGAAAGTAGTAAGGAAAATTAAAGGACTGATAGAGAGGAAATCATAACCCTGTAAAGAAACATTTAAAGATAAGTATTTACACCAGTCTCAAGTATCAGGTGGTACAAGAAATGAGGGTCAAGTACCAGTGTTTGGAGAGGGAGCTTGCAGGATTGCAAAGTATACAGAATTGCACAGCTGACCTAGGATCTGGATTTAAAAGTAGAAATGTTTTGTGTGCATTCCCAAAATTTCTGTGATGGATATAGCAGGTGAGGTCAAAATGAGAAAGTGAGATTATGAATGAACAGCTGTTTCTGCTGACGATACCTGTCATGCAAGAAGGATTGTTAAAAATAATGGTTAGGAAAAGAGGCAGGAAATCCACAGGTAGTAACTGTATCCCGAAAGATGCATGGAAACATTGTCTAGATAAGTTCATCCACTCTCTTTTTAATTTATATCATATGCTGGTTTTGGAAGGAGACATCCCACCATCCTTTTAGCAGGCAGTTACTGTGGTAGTACCTAAGGAGGGCAACAATTCAACTCAGGCATATGCAGATAAGTGAGCCTCTCTTTTGAATCATGGTAACAAATTGCTATGTCAACACTGGCAGACCACGAGGCTTACTGTTTTTTTAGATTTAAATTGTCTTGATCAATGTCATTTTGTTATGGGGAGACAGAAGACTGACAATATTTTAAAGACAGCATTTGTTCTGCTTTTGGCAAAGTCTGCACAGAAGGATTTGGTAGTGCTCATCTTTGATATGAAAATGCTTTTGATAGAATAGAGTTGACAAAAGATCCCCTGGCCTTTGGTTTTACTCAAGATTTTTTTGAGTTACCCATGGTTAGTTATAGTGGCTTGGAAGGGTCGTCTCCCTCTTCTCCAAATGTATGTGACCTCAGGATTTATATATATATATATATGTGTGTGTGTGTGTGTGTGTGTGTGTGTGTGTGTGTGTGTGTGTGTGTGTGTGTGTGTGTGTGTGTGTGTGTGTGTGTGTGTGTGTGTGTGTGTGTGTGTGCGTGTGTGTGTGTGCGCGCGCATGGGAGATTCCATCAGCATCAAGGGTGCAGGTGGGCTTGAAATCAGTGTAACTGATGAAAGGGTACCAGATTGTCAGCTGTATATTGAGTCAGTTCAGGGTGAAATAGTTGGCTTTAGTTGTAACTAGCAATCAGCTGGAATTTGGAAATGTTACATTTTGACAATATTATGGATGAAGAAGGAACCATCATGTGTGATTAGCAATAGTTTCTGATGCTAAAAGTCATTATTTAGTTAATAAGTGATTGAGACTCTGCTGACATTTTCCTTCCAAATGATATAGTATAGTATAATAAAGTAAGCTGGTATGCCAAGGCGCAGATGGGTTATGAAGGTAGTGAGCATGTTGGATGCAAATTAATTTTCGGAAGCAACTTTAATGGTCAGTGAAATACAATGCATGACCATGGGTTTCTCATAGATGTGGACTACGAGAAATGTTGATTTTGAAACATGAGAGGTGATAAGCACAAAGAGATAAACAGGAATACCGGACATTCTGAAAAGAGCCACTCGAGAGCTTACATGCCGTTAGAAGCAAGAAGAGAGGTTCGTGTTATGAAATTAAAGATTATTAGGGCTTATAAGATCCTGAAAAAGATCTGATTTGAGAGAAAAGTGTAGAAGTCCATCAAAAGCATGTGGCAGTGTCATTTCTTACAATAGGAGTTATTAGGGTAGTAAGTTTAGCAGAGTATATGTGGATTGCAATGGTCAGCATCGCATTGTATTTCAAGAGTTGTAGATGTTTCTCTTTGTGCTGCCACACTGATTCACTGTGTGTGTTCTTTTTTTTTCTTTGCTCCATGGTTGTGTGACTATAGAGTTAATATATGTGAGTAAGGGATGGGGGGCAAAAATCCCCACAAGTGGTATACAGAGGAGCTTGCTCCCTGAAAAACATTTTTAGTATATTTGTTGTGAAGAAGGTTTTCTGTCTACTGAGTTTTTAATCAAATGGTTTTAGCCATTTGGAATCCAATCAAGTGACATTGACCTATATGATATATAAATATATGTCTGTCTGTAGTTTGTTTATTTGTTTGTCTTTCGGCTTTTTCCCGGTAAGGGGTCGCCACAGCGGAACTCCGGTCTGCTAATAATTGGCAGTAGATTTTTACGAAACGTCGAGTAGCCAGCTCGATGCTCAACCTTCAATGAAGGCACACCCATTCATGCATGCATATCTTTTGAACGCTAGCCAACTGCGGGGAGGACATGCAGACTCCACACAGAAGGCACTCCCAAGCCAAGCCGAGAATCGAACGGGAGAACCTCTTGCTGTGAGGTAACAATGCTACAGCCGTACCACCGTGGCAGATAGAGAGATATATCTATATATTTGAAAATATCTTTTTCAATTTCATGTGTTTTAGGCATTATTTTTCAGTGCTTCTGATACTTGTATTTTTGGTCTTTGACAATCCCTTATATTACAACCATGATTGCTCAATTTTTTGTATGTATTTATTAGAGTTTGTTAATGATAGTAGTACCACGTGATCAACATAAATCACTACTTGGTGAATACATTATTTTCATAGATTTATAGCAAATAGTCATTCAGTTGTACTCCTTTTACTTTTTATTATACACAAGGACCCAAAGCAAAAAGTGATCAAAGCACAACCTTGTTATATCCCCCTCATCATTTTACAATCTTTTCCAATAAGCCCATTAACTATTGGATTATGTAAGCATTCAGATATCTACTTTTAACTGACAAGAATATACGACTGTCTATCCTTTTTATTGTTAACACCTTTATTGGATTATCACTTAAGGCACAGGCAAACATACATTTATATAAAACAAAACACATTAACTTATTGCCAGTTGCAAACATACATCACATATATTCCTTTGTATATTTATCATTAATTCAAGCAGTACATAAACGGATCATTTCCTGCCTTCCCTTATTCCTCATTCCTCCTCCTTAACGTTATTTTGCATATACTGTTCCCACAATTTCCATTTTTTCTATGCAATTTGCCCCGCCCTTTTCTAAAGATTGCACTTCCTGTTTTTTTTAACATATATCTCTATTATTCAGTACTTCAAATACAGTTGTCTTAGACTTTGATTTCCATTTTCTAGTAACTGTTTTTTTTTTTTTTTTGGCAGGCAGGCAGCAGAATTAAACTTAACAAGACATTAAAATTACAATCCTGAATACCAACTCAAAAAATAATTTCCTTAGTTACACCTATTTGCTCACCCAATATTTCTAACAGAGTACTCTATAGGTAATTTATTAATGTGTTTCAACTCATTACACTCCCAAAACACATGTTCCCGGTTATCTCTTTCTTCCCCAATGCACTTTTTGCCATCTGTACTAGGAAAACATCTTTGCAGTCTATTCAAACAATTCAAGCAAAAATCTTAAATCCTCTAGACATTGTTGCATATTTGGGAGACATACATGTCATTCTGTTGTATCCTTGTGAATTGCTTATCAAGACTCTCTTCTCTATCTTTTGTAACCTCCTCTGACTGATTCCTATAGTTATCATGCAGTAGTTTGTATGCCCTACTAACTATCCTTTTGTTAACAGCAGCTTCTGTTCTACATTCAGTTAGACACTCTACCCGAGCAGGTCTTTTAGTCAGGATTCCCTTGTTTCTTTCTCTTTGGCTATACTTAGATATCAATCCCTGACAGGAAAGGCAATCTCTAGCCTGCAGTCCAAATATCTCTTGGCTCCTTCCCATTCTGATGCCTTCGCCTTTCTAGATATTTGCTCCCAATATCTTGGCTCCTTTGACAGTTTTCTCCAATAAATTTCAGCTCCTCTTCTCCATTCTCTGTACCCCTGATTGCAGTCATCCCTATCAGCAAAATCTCCTTTCTCCATTTTCATGTTGGCTTAGTTCTTCGAATACTTTCTGCTACTTTATGAATATAATATCCTCTGTGGCTGTCATTGTTCTCCTTAAGGACCTGCATCCCAAAATCCCACTCTCTTCTTATTTCTTGAATTTCCTCCCTGCATCATTATCATCTATTTCCACTTTGAATTATAGCTTTATGCTCGTGTTAGTATATGAGCCTTAACTGTGTAGCTCTAACATATTCCTTCAAATTAGGTAACTATAATCAACCTTGTTTTATTGGAAGAATCAGCTTATCCCATTTGACCCTTGCTCCTTTCTCCTCTAAGATGAAATCCTTCAGCTCTTTATTAATTTCTGTCCACAGCTCCTCCTCTGGTTGATAAAAATATGCCTGACGTATATAAAATGAAAGGGACTGAAACATTTTCACTGCTTGTATCTTGCTATCCATATCCATAAACAACAGCTTCCAGTTTTTCAGTTTTTGTATTGCCTTTTGTTTATTCTCTTCCCACATATCCTTAGCTGCCATAACCAAATTCTTTTTAAATCTATAATCCAAATACTTAATTTTGTGTCCCCATAACTATGGTTATTTCTGGTCCAGTTCATGTGTGGGTATGCACTTTACAACTGTAGCCTTTGTTTTAACTTCATTACGGGCAGCGCAGTGGTACAGCAGTTAGCATTGTTGCCTCACAGCAAGGGGGTGTCTGGTTCGATTCTTAGCTGGGGGTGCCTTCTGTGTGGAGTCTGCATGTCCTCCCTGTGTTTGCATGGGTTTCCTTCAGGTGGTCCAGCTTCCTCCCACATTCTGAAAGACATTCATCTAGAGCATTTCTCCCTTGGCTTCCATTGAAAATGGGCTCTATCCCATTCAGACTTTCCCTGAAACAAATGCTAAATAAATTAACTTTATATCCCAAAAAGACTTGAAACTGTCTCAAAATGTTCCAGAACACTGAGATGTCTTTTCCTGGTTTTATAAGGTAAAAAGTAATATTGTTTGCAAATAAAGCCAACTTTTTTGATTATCATATCAATTATTTCCTTAAATTTCTGAGTCTCTCATCTTCTTTGAAATGGCTCTAACTATAAAGTAAATAAAAAGGCGAAAGTGGACACCCCTGCTGGTATCGTCTGTTCAGACACAACTTTTCAGAAAAGAGGCCTCACACTTTAACTTTTGCCTCTGATCCTTCATATATCCTCCTAATTAACCATATTATTGCATCAGGGAATGCAAATGCTGCTATTGCCCTCCTCATAAAATCCCAGCTAAATTCATTGAATGCTTTCTCTGCATCAAGACCCACCACCAACAGTAGTATTTTCTTATACCCTGCTTCCTTCTGGACCATCATTGCTCTATGAATGTTGTGAAATGTTTGCCTCCCCTCCACAAAACCATATTGAACCATATCTATCTATTTAGGCACCACTCAACTGTTAATTGCTGAGCCTCTTCTACCCCTAATCTTGGCATACTTAAGTCTTCCATAAATATTTCCATTTATGCTCTTTCTTGATTTCCACATTTCTTTGCTTTATATACATTTTTTATACATTTTCTAAAATAGCTCTAATACATCTTCAGGATCTCTAGTTATTTTTCTTGTTATAGGCTCCCAAAATCTGTCATGAGTCTTTTCTGCCTTCTGTTACCTAAGTTGTCATGCTAAAGTTGTTATGCTCTGAAGTTATTATCAAAATACAAATGCTTAAAAGAAATCTTTTTAAACTCATGCATATTATCCAGATATTTCTTTGTTTTCTCTTTAGCACTCTGCAATTGCACCTCTTCTGTGAAATTCCTCTTATTCTGCAATACTTTAACCTTCATCAGCCCCTCTAAATAATTTTTGTTGATTCTTAACCACATCTATTTTTCTTTTATTTCTACCCTATTCTTAAACTCTACTTTCATTTTATCCCACTCAGTAGCTATAACATTTGAATACATTTCTATCTTCCTTAATAACTCTCAAATAATTTCCACTATCCATTCCTTAAATTCCTCTATTTTTAACTATCAATTATACAATTCTTCCTCTAAAACGTGCACGCTTGTTGGCCAGCCCAACCAGCGTGCCCATTGTAAATCCCTCAATATACTAACGGAAAAAGGTCCGGTCGCCCGGACTTTTTCCGTTAGTATAAAACACTGTCTCGCTATGTTAAAAGAGTTTAACATAGCGACACAGGTTTAAAAAGAGCAACGCAAATCTCCGTTGCTTTTTAAAGCTGTCTCGCTATGTTAAACTCCTTTAACATAGCGACACAAGTAAGCAACGGAGATCTTGCGATCTCCGTTGCTTTAAACCTGTCTCGCTATGTTAAATGGGTTTAACATGGCGAGACAGCTTTAAAATAAGTAACGGAGATCTCCGTTGCTTATTTTAAAGCTGTCTCGCTATGTTAAACCCATTTAACATAGCGAAACAGTAAAAAGCAACGGAGATCTTGCGTTCTCTGTTGCTTTTGCCCACAGCTCTGATGTACTGCGTAGGCATGCGCAGTACATCAGAACTGCCGCGGAATACCAGACAGCTGCGGAAGGGCAGCAAAGAGGCATTATACAATGCCATTATTTAAGAAAAGTAATTATTTATTTTCTTAAATAATGTCATTGTATAATAGCAATAACCCACTTCTGGGTGTGGGTAATGTGGGATTTAACCACGGTTGTCTTTGTTTGGTCCCTCGGGCTTCACCCTCAGGACCAAACCACGCCAACCGTGGTTAAATCCCGCATTACCCACACCCAGGCATGGGTTATTGCTATAATAATTTCCCCTATCCGTTGCATAAATTCCGCTCTTTTAAACAGGTAGGTGAATAAGAGACAGTGTCTCATTTTTCTTAATTACTCTGCATTTTTAACTTAGTTATTGTGATCTGAAATAGGTATTGGATGTGTGTTGAAGCTTTAATTTGCATGTGTGAAATATAATTTCTGTCTAGTCTAGCCTAGTTATTGCACCATTGGGAATATGTAAACTCTATCAAGCTCCTACTACTGAATTTATGTCTTCCATAGCAAATATGTTCATAAATTTCTTCAAAAATCTAGTTTCCACTGTTGTATTTTCCCTTCTATATCCCCCAAATACTTTCTCACTATTGCAAATCAAATTCCAGTCCCCACCTATAAGTAAAATTCACTGCTGAATGTTGATTTCTCCCAATTTTTCTTAAGTAACATGATAGCAGGTTTAGGTGGAATGTTAATACATGCCAGCATAATCTTCCTCTCTTGCCAGTAGCCTCTTACTGCTAGAAATCTGTCATTTTTTTCTTTTTTCTTTTCTAGCACTATTGGAGCTCCTCTAGCAATTAGTATAAGTACTCCCCTTTTCCTTTGTCCGTGATAATGTGCAGAATATCTCTCCTAATTCCTTTCTTTTTCATATTCACATTATCATTTCTTTCCAACTATGTCTCTTATAGCATTGTTATTTGCACTCTACAATTCTTAATATAATTCAGTATACTCTCCTTTTTGGCTGTACCTGTGAAGCCATTAACATTCCAAAATAATATGTCTAATGTGAGTTTATATTAGAACATTGAAGTATTACTACATCGAATGTTCTAATATCGAACCATTTCACTTGAAACACCACATCGAACACTCAGAATAGCAAATTTTTTCCCCAGGGAAAAAATTTGCTGTTCCAACAAACACAACACAAGCACACCAAAATACATAATCCACACACATACACCTCACAAAACCCTACACTAAACCATACATACACTATTAGCTATCCACTTACCTTAACCCAACCCTAACCCTAAGGTCCGTAACTTCTGCACACTCACCTTACCCGCTCTCTAACCCTAAAGTCCCTATCGTGCACTCACCTTACCCGGTCCCTAAGCCTAAAGTCCCTATCACACACTCACCTTACCCGCTCCCTAACCCTAAGGTCCCTATCGCACACGCACCTTTGTTCGCACACTTACCTTAACCCGATCCGTAACCTTCACTCCACAGTCGAGGAAATAGTGAAGCTGCAGAACCGGCCCACCAAATACTTTCCCTAGGAAAGTATTCGATGTTCTGCAGGTTCGCTATATTCATTGTTCGATGCAAAGGGTTCGATATTAGTACATTCAAAGTAGTAATACTTTGATGTACTAATATAAACCCTCTAATGTAACCATTATGATAAGAAGTTATTGTTCCCAATTATATATGGTAGCTTTTTTAAATGTCTACTCCAGCTTTTGTATTACATGGACCCACTAATGTTTACCAAGTTGATCTTTTATGCAGTTATTTCTTGCCAACTCCATTTGAAACTATGTTACGTTTTACAAGACCTTTTTGTTTTAATGAAAACCCTCAAGGGGAAAAACATACCCCAAGAATAATCCTATAACCTATTAACTTAAAACAAACACACAAAACTATGCACATCTTCAAATAATGAACTGTAACCCTTCTAACAGGAACAATTGTCCCAAAGTGACAGCTGCACATACAGGCAAAACCTAACCTAAAATTCATGTAGTCCATATAAGATGCATGTTACATAGCCTTGACTCCTACTTACACTAATTGCTATCTGTTCTTGTCTTATATTTATTCCCCTTCCAGAAGTGAAAAACAACTTGTATTTTTTTTTTCAGAAAAAATAAATTTTTAGCTTTGAAAAGTGATTTTTTTTATTGCATACTAGTCAGCTTGTTTCCATGGAAACCTAAGAGTAAAATGTACATCTGCCTCAGCTACATCTGCCCTCAGCTATAGACTTCTTAGATTGAACATTTATTTCCTAAAGGAAAACTTGGGTTCTTATTAGAAGACAAAAGACGCATTCTTTCGAATGCGTCTTGGTCGAAATTAAAAGACTGAAATGGCAAAATATTGAAGCAGCTTTTAAGCAAATTCTTTCCCTTGGAAAGAATCCACTTGGCCGCTTCATTACTCTGCCATTCTCAGCACTGTAGTGCAGTCTTGGAGTTGGTATATTTAAGTAGGGGGGTGTGGGGGCAAAGCCCCCCACTTAATGTAATGTTTAAAGTGTTTGGTTTTTAATTTTTTTTTTTTGTCGGAAAAGCAATTTTTTTTCCCTTGGAAAAAATTCATTGTTCTGACAGTTCGACATTGTAAGCTTTTGCTTGCATAGGGTCGATTAATCACTGTTCACTTTTTTAAGTGTTCGGTGATCTAATATAGACCCGAAAACTTTTCATTTCATTAAGTGTTCTCTTATTTATTTGCTTACACAAAACAACTTGTTAAAACCATTGAACAACACAAACTCTGATGCTAACATGTTTCCTGTTAGGATGCAGTTCCTTAGTTAGACTAGTGGTACACCACACATCAGTTTGACTTACTTCTGTGAGTTCCTATCCAAGCTAAGTGCCTGGTTTGATTCATTTCTGTAGCAAAGTTTATTACAAAAACATATTATTATTATTATTATTGTTTTAATCTTCAAGGAATCTACATATGCAACTTTGTTACACTGTATATGGAGATTTGGGTTAGTTTATCAAATGATCTGTTCCTTCCTTTACTACAACTTATTGTTTTCCTTTTTTTCTACTCTTTTTAGTTCATCTACCTCCTTCTTGCATATGCAGTTTTCCACTCCTCCCTATTTCTTTTCTTCTCTTGTCATCTATTTTGCATTCTGTTTCCACACTCTACTATCCTTATGAATCTTTATTTGCATTTGTTCATTTGTAAAATGCTCATAATAACTCTCATTTAGAATTACTTCATTTATAAACTTAACATCATTTATATAGCAGACATGACTGTTTTATTAATGTATTATCACATCTTCCAAAATATACAATGCTGTCACACTGTAAGTTAATGATGCCCTATTTCCACACACTTATCCTGCCTAAATTAAACATTATATTCCCCATCAGTATGTTACACAGGTTCTCAAAGGAAATCTACCTCCATTTTCCTTGAATTTCATATTCTACTTGTGTATCAGATTTAACTGTAGCCTAGGTAAATGCATTCATATATTTCCTTTTTTACAACTTTCTTTACTTTATATGTTTTCTTCTTGAAATAATTTTCTTCTACAGCCTTTATTTTTACTTGTGTTTCTATATATCTCCACATATTCTCCCTGTAAATATTATTTTTATCATTCTTTTTGCCTTTTTTCACAGTTGTTACTTTTTATTTCCTAAACAATGTAATACTTATTTTACTTCCCAATGAAAAAAGTCCTCACTCCCTTTTTTCTTTCATAATCTTTCTGTTGTTTATCTTCTGTTAAAAATCTCTGCCACATTATGTCTATCACCTTTGCCTTCTTTTCTGATTAACTCCCAACATATTAATCTTCACATCCTTTTTGTCTTTTGTTTTTTTTCTTATTTAACCCTTCACTCATTCTTATGGTACATTTATGCGGCCCACTCTTACTTTTCATTGCGATCCGTGTTAGTCAAGAAAATGTGTTCTGATGACGATATTTGAGACAATACCTTATTAGACTGTTTAACATTAAATGCCAAAATACTAATCCACCTTAAGCTATTTCTCTGCCTTTTCTCTGGATTTCTTAGTAATTGTATTCTCTAATATTCATTTACTCTTCTATAGTTTGGACTACATTTCCTAGGGCATGTTTTCTTTTCATTTCATGAAATGCTTCACATATTTCTTCTTCTTCTAACTATAGTAACGCTTCATCTATGTTGTTACTCAACCATCTGTGATACTGTTTTTTCCTTCAACTTTGTAATGGTTCCTAATATAATCTCTTTGTTAATTTCTTTTTTTTATTATTTCTGTCCTTTCAAGACTCATCTTTTCAGAAGGATCGTTGCCTTTCCATGTGACTCTTGTGACATTAGTTGTTACTGTTTGTGTCTTGCCCAATGAAATTATACTAATTTCATGATGTTCTGTATCACTAGCATGTACACCAAACACCTCCAAATTGACATTTATCAGTCTTTATTTTCTTCATCTGTCATGCACTACTATTTGAATAAGCCATTTCAGGTGTTAGGCATTACTTAAACTCAGTTTTCTCCAGAAATTGATTTAAATCACAAAACATCTAAGAGTTTGATTTTTTTATCTCAAATGTTCTTGACCTACCAAGATTTGTTTTTCAGGAAAACATCCCAATTATAACAGCTGATCATAAATATTCTTGACTGAAACAAGTTTCAGTCTTATACTGAAATAAAACTTCAGTATTATTTAAAACCTGACATAAATTTACATTCATAGGTTGCAATGGGTTATAATGACTTCTTATTTATTTTAAACATTTAAATTATACTCAAAAATGAACAGAAGATAATTACTAATGTTAATATGTGACTAAGACTGAACTCTTAATCATTATCATCAACCCCCTTTTTTCCCATTTTCTACTCAGGGTCAGGGTGTCACATCAGCTGTCTCCATCTCTGTTGATTCAATGCCACTCTCTTTGACAGTTATGCTTGACAGGTTTCCTCTCACAAATTCCATCCATCTGTTTGCTGGATGCCTTAATTTCGTCTTGCCTTCTTCCTGTCTGTCCCAAATCTTCTTCCCCAAATAGTTTTCTGCTTTACTTCATGTGTCCAGACCATGGTAAGCTGTCCTGTTTGACATTCTCTGCAACTGGAACTAGTTGGGCTTCTGCTCTGATGTCCTCAATTTACCTGTCTTACACACTGTATCCTACAACCCATCGTAGGCACTTTATCTCCATCACCTCTTGCTTTCTCAGCTGCTCTGCTTTAACTGCCCAGGTTTCTGTACCATACAGCAGTACTGGTTGCACAACTGTTTTATATACCTTACTTATCAGCTACTTTGACATCCTTCTATCATGTACAATCCCTGACACTCTGAACTAGTTAGCTGCAATCCCTCTAAATCTAGATTTGACATCCTTATTCAGACTTCCATTCTTCTCAACCACACCTGCAAAGTACTGGAAGCTGTTCACTTGTTAGACTATTTTTCCTTCTATCTGAATTCTCAGCTTCTTCTGATTTTTCCCATTTGCTGCCATTATAGTGGCCATATCTGTACTCAGTTTCATTCCATGTGTCTTCAGTTTGCATTCCATTCCCCTATTCTTTACTGAAGTTCTTGTTCAGAGTCTTCCTGTAATGCTGAAGCTCTTGTTCAATGTCTGCCTGTAATGCCACATTGTGTGCATATAGCAATATTGTTGATCTGAACCGTCGGACCTGTTTGCTAATGACGTCCATCACCAGAATGAGCAGTAGTGGGCTCAGTGCTGAGCCTTGATGCACACCAACTTCCACAGGAAACCCCTACTGTGTCATAAAAAAATTCAGATCCACTGTAAAGTTAATATCTTCATTGTTATATTTAGCAAGACCCTCCATAATTATATCACATCAGATCTACTTCTGTTCAATGAAAACACGTTTCTTCAAAGAACAGAAGTACAAACCCAATTCAGTAGAAGTGCATTTAACCAAAAGTGCACTTTCATGAATTACACTCTCGCAGACACTGGTTCATTGAAGCAGCAATAAACGAAAACAAAACACTGCACCAACAAATCATGGTACAGTAGGGATAAGGAAATATATCCTTCTCCCCACTGTAGTGTGATCTCAGATTTAGTATATGTAAGTTCTGGAGGTGTGTCCAGCAAAGTAAAACTTGCCCCCCATGCACCCACCGCACCCCTGCTACTCATATATATATATATATATATATATATATATATATATATATATATATATATATATATATATATTAACTCTGAGATCACACTGCAGTGGGGAAAAGGAAATATTTTCTTATCCCCACTATATCATGATTCGGTTAATTGATTTTTGCAAAAGTGCAATTTCAGTTAAGTGCACTTTCACTGAAATGGGTTCATACTTTTGTTCTTTGAAGAAACATGTTTTTGTTGAACAGAAGTAGACCCATTACATCACATTGTCATACAAAACAGATAGTCAAATCATTTTTCATAAAAAAAAAATAAATAAAATAAAATAAAAAAAATAAATAAATAAAAGAAAAGAAGAGAAAAGAAAAAGAAAAATGAGTGCTAGCTTTCATAACTTTGTTCAAGTGTTTAACAAGGTTTTTGGATTTCTGAACTGGAGTTATCATCGTATCAAGCTTTCTTTTGTTTTGACTATTTCACCAGTCTAATCATGTGTCACAGAAGGGCCTTACATTCATTGTTCTATTTATTTATCGTTTGTTGACCAGGTTAGTTCCACTAAGTCAGTAGCCTTTTTTTCACGGGAGACCCATAGTGGTATTTTTACTATTAGGTGAAATTTGGCCAGGTAAGTGCAGAAATTCCCCTCCTCTTTTCAGTAGGTGTCATGGTATCTTTGACATCCACCTGAGCTACCACCAATTCAAGCAGAGGGAACCTTGGTTCAATGTCTCTTCAGAAAGACAACACACTCAGAAGTGCAGCACCCCACATTGCTGCATTGCAGTGTTAGCAATTAATCTACCTGCTATAATAGTAGAACCCACAGATTTATGCACAAATGATAGTTCTTGTTCTTGTTATACCACTGGCACTTTTTTTGCATTTTTTTGTCATTGTATAGCTTCTTTCAAATGTTCTTAAATTTTCTCTGAATAATGAACCAACATCTATGCTTATGTAACGTGTTCCTGTGTTAATTGGGTAGGTAGATTATTTGCCTTCATTATTTAGGCCAGGTGATCTACAAGTCTCTTAATTATCTGGCACAACTATATGTTTTAATGCTGTATAAGAATATGGCATAATCAGTTCCTGTGCCTCCATTTGTTCTAATATAGGTAATGTCTTTTTTTTGTAGAAATATAAAACAATGGTTTCCTCCATGAGATCATTGTGTCATTTTTGTGACACAAGTCATAAAATACTTACCCAACACGAAGGTCATATAATTTGAAACTCTCTGAACAGATCATTGACTGCACTATCCACCCTCTATTTTTTTCTCACATGATGTTGCTGCATAGTTATAAAAAGAAAATTGAAGCACTTGTGTGCATTAAGTTAAAATTAGCCCCCTTTCAAACATAGTGCAATTTCATAAATGTAGTCTGGCCATTTTGTTTTGCACACTGCCTCTGAGTACCAGGATTCACAGCCAGAGATTACGGTACTGACATGTGTTATGCAAAAGAATGTATTTTTGTGAAACATGTACGGGCACTGGTTGTACACAGTGGTATACTTTGCGTATGCTAAATACATTTAAACACAACATGGCACAACAGAGAACAGCTATTAAACAAGTTATGGTTTCAGTATCACCATGACTATATGTGATTCATAAATATTTATCATTCATTAAATACTGCAACCATTTTATTATAATGAGGCGATCTGTTGTTCTGGGATGTTTGGCAGCATCATTGTTGGGAGTCGTGAAAGGTGTGCTTCTTGAACAACATTGCATGCATTAAATGAACATTGCTACTAGAGCTTTTCTTGCTGTGCATTGACTTTTTTATGTAGCTCTGGTAGCTGAACAACACATCAGCAGGGAAGGGAGACTAATATGGTAACAAGAACTATGCTTTCTTTAGAGACTTATTTTAAATCCTGTAAGTTACCATGGTTGGAACAGTGAGCATGCTGTAATATCTTTGTTTCCCTCTGTTGTTAGCACTTTATTTCTCATATTTTTGCAATATTTCACACATAGGCAATGATGCCCTTCCAGCCTGCCTATATACCTAAACAGTCATCTCCATAATAAGTGTCCAAGTTGCCCTTAAAATTATTTAAACTAACTCTTGCTTTAATATAATGTGTAGTCTATTACAGATGTCAGCTTCTCCCTCAGAGAGCTAATTATTGCTCATGTATGTCTGGAAATAGTCCAATGAGATTAGTGCACTATTCCTGTAAAGATACACAAATAAGTAAATGCATATGCAAGTAAATAAATAGCAATCGGTGATGCAAACAAATAAATGAAGTTAATATATTCTTTGTGAAACGTGTTAGATCCTGGCACTATCATCTGCATGTCTGTTTCATGCACAAAGTGTTATGGTTACACAATGGAGTTAAGAATGTGTAAAGTATTTCACCTTACTGCGTACCAATTTTTATGAATTTTTACATCTTTGTCATGCCATTTTAATGCATTCAGTACTAGCCCATGGCACACAGGGCCAGTTTCTTTAACAGCTACATGAAGTGCAGCTATAGTGTTAATGATGTGGTGTGCCAACACTTTATTGTACTGTTTGGTATTCTGTAAAAGGCTGTCCATGACACGTAGAGCTGCCCAACACAGATAAATGGTGGGATATGCTAATAACAGCATTAAGAGCCAACATACATTATATTTAACCAATCCAGTATGGTGGAGCTATTCAGGAAGCTATAAAGCAATTGTGCAGTCTCAGTGTAGGCTTTTACCCTATACACCAAACCTATTTGGACTACAGTACAATTACACTTAGAAAAAAATACATTAGGAGTTGTTCCTACTGTTATTTAAATTGGGATGCTGGTACAGCTGCCAGACTTTGGGCAAGGAGAGAAGGGGTGTTTAGACCCTGTCTGACTTATCATGGACTGCATGACACAGAAATTGTTGAGAGATACAAGGCGGGAGGGGAAATTAGGAGGAAATATAAGGCTTTTGCCATCTCCAGTTCTGGTCCCAGGGAAATCCTGGAGAACCAATCCCAGTGGAGACAAAGTTATATGTAATATTACATATACTAGCTACTGGCACTTTTCAGAGACCCAAATGCAGACGGAAAATACCAGTAGAAGGAAATGCTTGACTCAAAAGGATATATAATAAAAAAAAATTGCAATTCTTCACAAAGCTTTCAGGCTAATGTCCTTCTTCAGTGTAGACTGAAGACTGAAGTACCTACTGGTTTGACTGTTTTACTTATAATACTAACTGAAATACAATGAGGCTCAACAATTACATTAGCAAACATTCACAAATGAGTAGGAACAAAAAATTAAAAACTACTCTTCTGCAATACGTATTGAAATACATATTGATCAATGCAAGCTTGTGAGTAAGCAAACAGTAGCTATGCACTGTGTGCATCACACTTATATGCAACCCTAAGTCACAATGAAATATGTAACAGGCAGGGCACAATCATATTCATTTGCACAGGATGGTTGGGAGAGAGTGGCAAGAGACAGAGGCTGACACTAAAGAAGTGATTGTGTGCAAGTAAGAAACACATTATCTAGCAACGTCTACAGTATTCAGTGCAAGTAACAACAGATGTATAACACTCATCAGTATTGTTTAGATATTTTTTGTGTGTGAAGTTGTATGGAAAGTGATTTGTTTAATGTGTGTGTGTGTGTGTGTGTGTGTGTGTGTGTGTGTGTGTGTGTGTGTGTGTGTGTGTGTGTGTGTGTGTGTCTACATAATCAAGTACTGTGCTAGCACTACATCCTAGCATCTTGGACACTTGTGAGCAGCATATAGTATTTTATTTATTAATTATTTATTGATGTTTACTTACCAGAAAAGTCAGACTGGGTGGAAGCCCATTTTCAGCAGAAACCCAGGGAGAAAAGCTCCAAATTATTACAAAACATTTTAATAACAATAATTTTGCAGTCTTTAAAAATAAAACAAAAACATCTGTAGTTTAAATAATTATAACAAATTAGTGATAATATAAAAACATTGGTTAAGAATTGATATAAGTTATATGATGATCATTTAATAATTATTGCAACTTTATACAGTTTGTAGAGAAATTAAAGGTAAGTTAGTCTAACATGGGTCTACATGAAATCGAGTGATCAGATCATCTAATGGCATTTCATCAGAAATGCCGTTCATTGACCCCCCCCCCCCCAGCTAATTATATATACCAACTCCGAGATCGTACCACAGTGGGGAAAGGGCAAGTTTCCTAATCCCAACCATAATGTGATCTTACAAACACACAAAGTACTGCTAGGTGTATAAATGAAGTATATGGCCAAAAACGCAAGCAAATACTACAAAGTAAAAAGACCAGTACTTCAACCATAGGCAAATAAATCTTAGTCCATCCAAATGAGGTAAAACCAGCTTTAATCTTCCAAAGAACTCAGATAAAACAAGGTTAGTGCTTTCATGGTTGTATCATACCACTTCAGCAGATCATAAAAATGTATAGCTGTGGTACCAAATAAATATGCTTAATAATTAACTTCAATTGATCAGTCAATGGGCAATTATTCAATCAAAGACTAAAATCAGCATATATCCTAACTGTGGATTATATATAATCCTAAGTATATCTTTTAAGCATCATAATTAAAAAACTTAGCTAAATACATAACAAATAATAAAAACATTAATACAAACATCTCATAAGAAAGTAGAAATATATAAACATTAATATTATAATTAAACATATTCATCCTAATATTTCATTTATAAAGGGGCCTATTCTTTAAAATGGGCTTCATAGGTATCCTACCTCTACCTCTATCAGCCCCCAACCTAATTATCCATCTAGTTTCAGAGGTTTCTGTGTTGTTTATCAGGTCACCACCTCTTTCATTAGATGAGACCTGTTCCATTACTTGAAATTTGAATAAATGTGACTGTCCTTTTTGAATTACATGCTTAGCTAAAGCATTAGTGGGTGTACCTTTTTTAATGTGCAAAAGATGCTCACGAATACGGAATCTAAGTTCCCTATTTGTCTTTCCCACATAAAACAAATAACATACTTGACAGACTGCTAAATATATAACATTTATACTATTACAATTGGCCTCCACTTTAAAGGTATATATTTGATGCGTATCAGGATGAATAAAATTGCTACTTTGTCCAATAAATTGACATTGATTGCACTTTGTACATGGTAGCATGCCTATTAAAACTTCTTTCTTTTCCGTTAATCCTTGTGAGTAGCAAAGCATCATTTTCAAGGATTTTTTATTTTTAAACATTAAATTTGGTGTCTCACCCATTAATTTTCTAATCTCTGTGCCTTGCGTTAAAATTGGCCAGTACTTCCTCACTGTATCAGTAGCTAAGTTGCTGTTATAAAAAGAAAAATACCCACTGGGTACAAAACTAGTAAGAAACAAAAAGGAACCACGTCCAAGGCTCTAGGCAGAAACTTTTAATCCAAATGCATCCAAATTCACCAACTAAGCGCTTTCACTATAACAAATGGCTTCTTCAGAGTGAAGAAGCCATTTGTTATGGTGAAAGCGCTTAGTTGGTGAATTTGGATGCGTTTGGATTAAAAGTTGCTGTTATAAGCATAGTGTGCATCACACACATTTTTTAAAGTTTGAAATGCAATATTCAGAATGACAGCTTCATTTTTTAGATGTTCATATAATGAAAAATGAAAAAGGATAGTTTACTACAAATATTTCTAGTAAGAACTGTCACAGTAATACACTTCTTTATAAAACCAGTATGCACCTGGGATATATATTTGACAACATAGAACCTCGAGATTGGTAGCAGAGGACAAGAGTTTTAATGAGGAAATAGGAAATTTGAAGAAGAGGTTAAGTGACAGAAGTTACAGAGATAGCAAATTAGACAGTATCATTACAGATAGGATTACACATAGAAGTAATACTGGGAAACCTTACTTTTCATCTAGGCCTAATATGTCATGCAGGAGTAATAAAGTAACTAGTCAAGTAGTAAGGATGCCTGCACACTATGCTTATAACAGCAACTTAGCTACAGATACAGTGAGGAAGTACTGGCCAATTTTAATGCAAGACACAGAGATTATTAAATTAATAGGTGAGACACCAAATTTTATGTTTAAAAATAAAAAAAATCCTTGAAAAGGATGCTTTGCTACTCATAAATATTAATGGAAAAGAAAGACATTTTAATCGGCACACTACCATATACAAAGTGTAATCAATGTCAATTTATTGAACAAACTAGCAATTTTATTCATCCTGATACACATCAAATATATACCTTTAAAGTGGAGGCCAATTGTAATAGTATAAAAGTTATATATTTAGCAGTCTGTCAAGTATGTTATTCGTTTTATGTGGGAAAGATGAATAGGGAACTTAGATTCCATATTTGTGAGCATCTTTTGCACATTAAAAAAGTACACCCACAGATGCTTTAGCTAAGCATGTAATTCAAAAAGGACAGTCACATTTATTCAAATTTCAAGTAATGGAACAGGTCTCATCTAATGAAAGAGGTGGTGACCTGATAAATAACACAGAAGGCAGGATTCACAAAGCCTCCGTGTAAGAGTTACAAGTCTTACACGGAGGCTGGAGTTAAACGGTGTGACGTCAGCATGCCATGCATATTCATGAGGGCATGCTGACTCACACCCAAAGCTAACACGGTCCATGTAAGAAAGTAGGGGGAGTGTCCGTAGGGCGAGCTCTGCAAACAGACACGCCCCCAGAAGAGTAACAGTCCCGAAAGTAAACCCCCACGACAGAGTCCACGTAAATGTCAATAAACACAACACAACACATGCCCCCACAGACTATAAACATAAAATGTAAAAATGAACAGTTTTAAAGATGTTTGCCCGTGATTGTGCTAGTTTGCGCGGGCGTGCCCGTCGCTTAGCCACAGTTAGCAGTCAGTGGAAAAGCATATAAGCTCTAAATATGCAAAGTAAGCCAAGAAGCAATAACGTAGTGGTAGAGACATCGGCTGAAGAGGAGGCAGTCATGGTTCGAGCCCCCACAACATCAATTTTTATTTTTAGTGAAATAAGCATGGAACAATTCCCTGACATATATGTACATATATAAAATTATATTTTATGTAAAATGTAATGAAATGGGCAATATATTGTGAAGAAATGTGTGATAATAAAAAAAAAAATGTCAGAAGTGCCTATAGCTGAGCTACACTGTAACAAGCTGAGTATATCTGCCCATAGGTGAGCAGTGATTTAACAGGTGTAAAATGAGTGCCCGGGGTTGAGCAGCGTGTTAACATGCTGAAACTGTGTGTCCATAGCTGAGCTGAGCGTAATATGCTTGCTGACAGCCAAATGATGCGTAAACCAGCGTAACCCAGTTGTGCGGAGCTGCGCACTGTGCCAACAAGCTAACCGGTGGGCAACGTTGAGTAAGCTGTATTAAAACTGCCTTTACACAGACACACCTCCTAGCCTGTGTAGACAGTCATAAAAAATAAAAAGCAATGGCCAGGCTCAAACTCAGGATATCATGCACCATAGTCAAAGTACTGAACCACTAAGCCATGACAGTTGCCCTGAGAAATGCAGTAATAGCATATATATATATATATATATATATATATATATATATATATATATATATATATATATATATATGCATATATAAATGAATGGAAAAAGAAGCATGACAAAGCAGGTTTTGTGAAGCTGATACATTTCCAAAATGGCCAATCATAGATAAGTGTGGGAAAAAAGGCATATATAAGCCCCATAGGTGGGAATACACAGCATAACTGATTGTGGAACCAATTTGCAGTCAGGATGGCAGGTGTAGGAGAGGGTAGTTTCTTCCGAGCACAGAGGTGGGGAGTTGAGGAGTCCAAATATATGGTTTGGCTCCTTGCCCACAATCATGAGGCCCAACTCATGCAGGGCCAGGTCTTGTGGGGAGCATACAAGGCTGCGGCATGGGACCGGTTGGCACATGATCTCACCAGTGCCACAGGAATACCAAGGACTGGTGAACAGGTCTGTCACCACCATGCGGACCTGAAGAGACGGAAGCAGGACCAACTGAACCGTTGGATCCAGGAGGCCCGGCAAATGCCCAAAGCCCCACTACTGAGTAAGTTACTTGTAATTATTTATGTAGAAAGTTAACTATCTGATAATATGGAGATGTGTATTCCAATATTACTTCATTTATATTACAGCTGCAGGTGTCCGTTCCGCGAATCGTCGAGCCTATGCCGATAGGCTTGTGCGGTTGTGCCACCAGGCAGGTTAGTCATTCTCTCCATGTAACTGTTAAAAAATTTAAGTATGACAGCTTGCAAAAGAGTGCAGTGTAGTCATCTATTAATATAAAGTGCAAGTAACAGTGTAAGAGAGATTCTGCTAGTACTCTGTGATTACATAAGTGTGATGCAGCCTGTAATCCAAAAATAAAAATGAAACAAGTCTGAAATAAAGATGTTCCACCTGTAATATAATAGTACATAACCTGCAGCAGGCTGAAAATTACAGCTACACAAGCTGAGTAAAACACGTGTGAAATATATCCCCGTTTAAAGTCTGAAACATGACACAAGTGAGACTGTTGGAAAGGATTGTTTTAACCAAGTAAAACATGCCAATAAAGCCTAGAATTAAGCACCATCCTGAATTGTAAAAATAAAACAAATGAGAGTGTGAGAGAGGTATGAATCCACCAATAAAGTTGTAATAACTCCTGAATAAAGTATACTGCAGTCAGTACAGAATTAAATGAATGTAACAGGCACAACCAAACAGCGAAATGTGTGGAATAAAGTACTGAAGCTGGAATGTGTGTCCCACAATTTGGATATGTTGCTGTAAGTTTGCAATATGCAGATAGTATGGTTGTATGAAATACCAAACATCCACAGTTGTCTAGAGCCATATAAAGCAAATGTAGAAGGATGCTATAGCTGAACAGAGCCAGATATGAAAGTGTATGAATAAAAATGAAATGTATATTAATGTAGCAGTAACATTCCTATCACCAACATGCATAAGTGTACACATAGGAAACTGTAGTCAGACCTGTAGTGTGTATATATCTGCAGCTAGTAGAAATGCACAGCATATGTATAGGTATTTGAAGTTGTTAATGAAATATTTCTTCACCCTACCCTATAATCACAAATAATCCATTCCACATGAAATGGGTATGTGTATTCACAATTAACTCCCCTGGACATTTGTCCTGTTGGTTCATACATATTTGCATATACGTTGATGCATGTGCCCTGTTCATACATCCAAACCTGATGGCCTGTTGCCATCAATAAACCCTGCATGTTGTTGGATTGTGTATTGTTGTTCAAATTATGCATGTGTTATGCTTGCTGTTCAATGGCTTGAATTTGTGGGTGTTTGGTTAATGGGATTACTAATGCATGCTGTTGCAACTAATTGTGAATGGTATTGTACGTTACTAACCCAAACTGTCATAAAATAATGCAAAACATAGGACAACAGGGAAGGTGGGTTCCAGCGGACTCACCTCTCCCACATCAGCTGGCGAGTGCACCTGGCAGTAGTACCCAGGCCGGACCCTCCTCCGGTGGCCCTGTGCCACCTGTGGGTGGAAGCACTGTAGGGGATGGGGCTCGTCCCCCCTCTGCAAACGTGGCCAGGGGAGAACATCCACTCACCCTCCGTAGTGTCCGGACTGTGGTGCGTAGGGAGATCAGGCATGCTGTGCTTGGGCCCCTATGCCAGCTTGAGGCACAGGTGGCACAACTCACAGGCGTGCCTGCTGCCCATCCTACACAGCCCCCAGCACAGCCCCATCCTAGGCAGTGAAGGCACAGTGGCAACTGCCTATGGGTGGGGATCTCAGTTCCACTGTTGCCATCTGTGGGCTCATGGGCTTGAGATATCCAAACATCCGTCCCCGTCAATTGTGTATCCCCCCCACATGTGTCATACACCACCCCTGTATGCGTCTTATTTGTCTTGTCTGTTAACCTCCCCTACCTACCTCCCCAGCTATACCAACTTCCTGTACCTGACATACCACTCTCACCTGAAAAAAAAAGAAAAAAGGACACTCTGTACCCACAAAAAAATTATGCCCCATACATAGCTGCCCATTTTGCACACATGACTGCTGGACATGTAAACTGGCAATTACAATTGGGTGTACAACAAATATTGTTGTCCTCACACCTCTCTCAGATGTGGAAGGTTTCAAATTTCACACCAAATTACAAACATATGCACAGCTGTTTCTGATGAAGAAATGGGCAGCTTTGGGCCTTTCCTACATCCCTCCTGCAAAATCTGAGCTTGTTTTCCTACTGTCCTACCCTCTTTGTGCCCCCTTTTTCACCACTTTCCTATCTCCCCATTTTCTTTTCTTTAAAAGAAAATAGCGTGGGTGTGCGCGACAGTAAGCACTTTTAAGCAGTAGTAAGCGGGAGTGTGCTTCTGTGCGCTTAGCTAAGCGTGTGTGCGTGAAGCTAAGCGGCAGTGCACATGCGTGACCTCCGCGCAAACCAGCGCTAACCCGCTTACAACTGCTTAAAAGTGCCTTAGTCACTCTGAATGACAAGGCCTGTAGTTTTCACAGCAGAAAAATAAAATACCTCTGTCAATCTCGAACCCAGGACCTTGGAAACACTAGTCTGCATGACTTACCACTAAGGCATGACTGCTATACGAGAACATTGTGCTGAAAGAAATATATCATGAAATAGTAGGAATTAATGTAAAGGGAATATAGCATGTCTAATACACAAAGCATGTCATGTATATTTACTGTAAAATCTAGTGGATTTGTAAAATAGTACTGTGTGAAGAGAAACAGCCATGCTAGTTGGTAGCTAGTAGGTAATAATGTCACAGTAGCATCTGGCAAGCCACACACATACTCAGAGCAGGATAAACACTGTCATAGTTGAATAGTTAAGAGCCCAGACATAGCAACTGTGACTGAGTTACAGGGATGTCCCTGATGTGAAAACAAATGCCAACTGTGCCCCACTGACACCCTGTGAAATGTACTAACAGTAGGCAGAAAGGTGTTACTACACATGCAATGGTAACTATGAATTACTGAAAGTATGCACCACTTGCACGTCACAAATGGTGTAGTAATACATATGCTCGAAATAACCCACAATCACAACTGCAGAATATCAGAATATTTCATTGGAGTATCCCACTGATATGTACCATTCCATAAGGCTGATAAAAGATGCACCTGAGAGTATCTGAAGCCTGCTCAGCAGCATGATCTAATAACCTTGTAAGTGTCAAGGCCCACACCATGACCAGACCACACTGCATGCAGTAACACCCTACCACAACAAACACATAGGGAATCTCTGCCCAAACAGATATAGCAAGCATTACAAGCTGTGAATGTAAATTGAAAATAGGAAAGCCATAACAACACATTACAGGAAAGACACCTAGCAGGAAAACAAGGAGTGAATGTAAAGGGCAAATATTGAAGCCATAGCAACAGATTGCAAAGAGCCACTGCTATATACCAGTTACACCACAATTCCCACAGGAAAGCACACACACCCATATACACAGTATTACTAGTCGTAGGTGTCAGTTTACATACACATGGAGAAGTGGAAACTGGAGGAAGGCATACTCAGCTTACAGTACAACATGCATTGCAGTGTCTACAACACAGCCTGAAATATGAGAGACATACCAACCCTTACACTCACAGAACAATGTCCACAGCAAACCAGCATGGTCCCCACCCTGATACTCTGAAAGGGCTATGCCTACCTAACAGACCATTTTATAGCACTGTCCTGAAATCACAGTGAGAACTGCAATCACTGCACAACAGGCTGCATGCAATTAGTAAATGCTGGCTAACAATTGGTGCAGAGGGCATCACATGGACATGTGCAGATACCTACAAAAGCATCCTGTACTCCCAGTCCACACATGCAATACTTTCATTGCACCCTCCGGAGGTAGAGACAGAGAGAGAGAGAGAGAGAGAGAGAGAGAGAGAGAGAGAGAGAGAGAGAGAAAGAGAGAGAAAGAGAAAGAGAGAAAGAGAAAGAAAGAAAGAAAAAAAAGTAAAAAAAAAAACGTAACAACAAAACAAACAAGTTGACAGCAAGCCAACTAACTGAAAGCCTACACAAACAGCTGCAACAAACACAGGTAATGTAAAGTACTAATATAACAGTCTACATACTCCATATGTGTTATTGGTCTGTATCTATGTATATGAAGATGTGCATAGGGCCGTGGACATACTGCAACTGTCACCGAAGGCTCTACATACATATGTATGTGAAGGTAGCTATGTGCACATAGCAATGTAGGTTGTAGTGCAATGTACAAGTAGGTTGTACAGTAATGGATGTTCATCAGTACGTTACTATGTGTATACATATGTGGAACTAAAAATGAGCATATATATATATATATATATATATATATATATATATATATATATATATATATCTATCGTGTGTATATGTATGTATATCGAGATATGTATGTATATATATATATATATATATATATATATATATATATATATATATATATAATATGCATATATGTATACATAGATAGAGAGGGATGTAGAAATACATAGACATATATAGTTTCACAGTGTCATAGTTTAGTACTAGGCTATCTGCAGACAGTGTACAGAATAGACTTAGAAAACCGTGCCTCTGTCTAGTAGTGACACAGTGAAGACCCCGTACATAATAACATTAGTTTACTGTGCCTCTGTCTAGTAGTGACACAGAGATGACCCCTGGTATAAACCTATGATCTCCCATTCACTCGTCAAGAATTCACATGAAGAGAGTCAGTGAGGGGCTCTGCTTAACATGAACTGGGATTCTGTTCCAGAGTATGGGAAGCCTCTGAGTTATGAATCTGTCCCTACAGCATGTCCTATTCATATTTGTGCTGAGGTTTAAATCTGTAGCTCATGTGGTTCTGAAGGATTTGGATTTTTATGAGGTGGAACATGTCCATCAATTCCTGATTGGACATGACCTTGTACGTCAGGCACAGATCACCTCTAAGTAGGCGGTATGCTACGGAATAGAGCTGGAGTTTCTTTAGTCTGGCAGCATATGACATTTGTTGGAGACCCTTGATCCTCTTGGTGAGGTACTTACGGGGTCTCCCTAGCTGTTACAAGTGCCAAGTGAGGTACATACCAAATAGGACATAGTACACATTCACCTTTGATCTGGATGTGAATCCCTTCATGATAAGGTGTGCAAGGTAGGAAGTCTTTCCAACCACTTTGGCAACGTGGGTGTCAAATGAGAGGTCAGTATTGATTTGTGTCCCCAGGTCTCTGATTACTTTGTCTGTACTCATTGGGTTACTGTCTATGTGATAATATCTGGGTACTTTGTTTTTCCCATAGGGGATGACTATACATTATTTGGCATTTAGTTTAAGGCCATGACTCTGGCACCAGTTGTCCGTTTCAGTAAGGCCTTTCTGAAGGATGTATGTGTCAGCTGGTGTATCGACTATGGCGTCTAGTATGCAGTCATCTTTGAACTTTGTCAGCCACTACCCTCCCATGTTTGCTTCCACATCTGAGAAATAAATGCCGAACATGAGGGGTCCCAGGACAGAGCCCTGTGGGACACCACTTGTGACTGGCTCTGAGTCTGACATGGCAGCAGCAAGTTTGACTTTATGGTTTCTATCCTTTAGCCGGTTTGCAATCCATCTTGTGACATATGGATTTACATTTAAGCTGTTGAGCTTGTCTATGATGCCAGAGTGGGGTATTGTGTCGAAAGCTTTAGCCAAGTCCAGGTAGGCTATACGGACTGCTGTGCCCTCGTCAATGGCTCTAGTGACTGTTTTGAAAAGGTCAACCAGGTTCAAAAGGCAGGATCTGCCCTTTACAAAGCCGAACTGGGTGGGATCAAGTGTCTGTATGTCCCCAATGTCTCTGTGTATGAGTTCCATAATGATTCTTTCCATAGCTTTGCAGACCAGGCTGGTTAAGCTTATGGGGTGGTAGTTACCAGGGTCTGTAGAGGTGCCTCCTTTGTGGAGTGGGACTACTGTTGCTGTATGCCAGTGTTCAGGTACATATGCTGTAGTAAGCCTACGGTTAAATAGCATTTTATGTGCGGGTTTAGCTCCTCTTGGAGTTCACGTAGCATGCAACCCGGGATACCATCGGGTCCCATTGATGCTGTGTTTATAGCTTTGCTGAGGGCGATTCTCAGCTGGACATCTGGAATGACAGGGAGGTTACATTCAGCTGGGATAAGTAATTCCTCTTTTGGGGGTGAGGGAGGGGTGAAATTTGCACTGAACCTGTCTGCCAGAATGTTGGCAATATCTGTGTGTTCAGTGTAGTTTTTGTCACTGTGAACTAACTCTGAACATATCTGAGGGTTTCTGCCCAGGTTTCTAACATAGCAGAAGAAGGCCTTGTGGTTATCTGTAGTGTCCATAGCGATTTTCCTCTCAAAGTTGGCCTTGCATGTTTGTATGAGAGAATGTAGCTTTCTACTAGTGCTGATCAGAGATGCCTTATCTTTATGGGATTCTGCTCTGTTGTGCAGTAGCTTCCTTTTTTTGTCATACAATTTGTTCATGGCTGGGATCAACCAGACAGGACACCTGCCCTTGGTGGAGAGGGTCTTGTTTTTATTTGGGATTACATGATCCATGCATTCTTGGAGATGTCCGTAGAAAGCATTTGTGAAGGAGTCTGTATTGTGGGATGTGGTTTCCACTGGCCCAGTGGGCTTAAAGGATACCAACTCAGTTTTAAGAAGTGTAAAGTCGGCTTTTGAGATGTTTCTCACTGTAGTCTTTTGTGTTGTGGGTGGAGGTGGGATATGTATATCCAGGGTGATTAGTTTGTGGTCAGATGTGACTAGTGAGGGGTATACTTCCGGTGTGTAGCACATTGTCCCCATGTTTGTGATGATCAGGTCTAGTATATTATCTCCCCTTGTGGGAGAGGTAACTAGCTGTTCCATTGCATTTGAAGTTATGAATTCCAGGAACCTTTGGGCTAGGGTGTTTGGGCTAGAATAATGCACCCAGTGTATGTTAGAGTAGTTGAAGTCTCCCAATATGATGGTGTTTGGTGGGACATTCATATCCTCCAATGTCTTCAGGAAGGCTGACTGGGGTTCCTGAGATTGGGAGGGTGGTCTGTAACATGCTACCAGTTGTATAGCAGTTTTGCCTACGGTTAGTTGCACCTGGATGGTCTCCGATGCTTCATGTGTTGCACTAACCTGGAGGTGTGGGTGTCCTTGATGAATATGGACACTCCCCCTCCCTTTTTGTTTTAGCCCGAGTTTTGGGGCCAAAAAGCATGATACGAGGTATAGCCTGGTACCACTGGTGTACTCTCAGGAGCCTTGAACCAGGTTCCACTTACTGCACAGACATTGAGAGTGATAGAATATGTACGTACAGATATATGTAATACACACATACATATATAGATATATGTAGATACATATACATATACATATACAGACAGATCTGACTGACAACAGATATGTCTGTATATGACTATCTCTCTCTCTCTGTCCCACCCCCTCTCACTCTCTGTCTCCCTCTGTCTCTCTCTCTCTCTCTCTCTCTCTCTCCCTCTCTCCCCACATCTATATGTATATATCTATATATATATATATATATATATATATATATATATATATATATATATAATATATATATATATATATATATATATATATGTATATATATATATATATACATATACAGATATATATATATATATATATATATATATATATATATATATATATATATATATATATATATATATATATATATATATAGATATACTGAGTGAGGCACATGTGTGCAGATGTATTGCAATAGGTGCCTGGTGACAAAGGCATGGAATGAACACCAGTGTGGATACTGGAGTACCATACCCCATTCCAAAACACTGACACCAGTAACCACCACATATGTGCATGCCTGCCCACCACTGCATGTGTCAGGGGGGAACAGGGGCAACAACTGTACAATAGGCTCCCCACTGATATACACAGTGGCACACTAGTCCTGTAATACCTGTACATGGAATGTGTCAGCAGACATGGTGTGTCAGCTATGGACATGTAGGTCACTGTACCCCTCTACACCCCACAATGTCCTACATGGTATGTACCTCCCATGACAGCTACAGATATGGAGAAGGACACAGACATATGTAAGTAACTGTGTCAATGCACTCAAACACATTACCTATGCAGAGTGACTGACAAGACCACAGAGTGCACCCAGACTACCTACATAGAGGTTACCACTGCTGGATATACATAGTTAGGTCACACCCATGACAGTTGTCCAACAACCATGGTAACACCTCCAACATCCACAACCCAAATTACCTATATCTGTCGTCCTTGTCACCACAGTATAGAGCACATGGTGGAGGTACAGGTCCCTACCCACAGATATGACATACCCTGGAGTACACTATACAGAATTAAGAAGCAAGGTTCCCCATGAGTAGATGTCAGACATACCCATGCTGAATGTTAATGCAGATAGGTAATTTGCCATATGAGTCACCCTGTGTAACTGTTTGACAGGAGCAGGTACGATCATATCACATGTGTCACAAGGGGCAGCGTAGCATAACAGTATGCTGCTGTAGGCCCAGGGAAAATAGCATACTACTTACCTAAGACACAATGCACACCCATGAACCCATTGCAAACCAAATATCTGAGGTGGAATGAGTGTGCCAGTGACTGGGTGCATGTTATGTACTGGTGTGATTGCTCACCATGGCTGTCTGTCTGTCATGGTAGTGTGTGTCCTTGGTGTGAGGCCAGAGACAGATGTGTGAGGTATTGCGATCAACACATACTACATTGCCATATGTTGTGCTGTGTTACCCTGTATGTGACTGTGGTTAGGTAGGGTTATGGCAAGTAAGAGTAGCGTGCATTACCAGTGAAATATGTAACGTGCATTGCATGCAGTGCATGGGTTGATAATGTTCTCCATACAGTATCTTGATACAAACCCCCAGTGTGAGTTTGTGCATTGGACCTGAACCAGTGTGCTGACTGCTGCAGTATACTAGTCTGTCGTATGGAGTGTGCCAGGTATTGTTGCACAGTTGTCAGCTGAGCACTGATATCTGGTCATTTATATGTGTATCCCCCAATAGACGAACAGATGCTATATATGGGGGTTAAGTTATATCACTACAGTTGAGTATTATGTGTATTATGTGTGCCATAGTTTGCTGACATATATTGCTGACATATTTTCCTTCTCCTTTTCAGGGCTATGGTTCACCAGCGAAACCCTGTGTACTCCGCTGTGGAGGAGGAAGAGATACATCAGAGCCTGGAGCGGGAATTTGCAATAATCTTTTACCACAACAGCCAGAACCAGCAGGAGAGGGCTGCACTGTGGCAAGACCTGGTCCATCGGGTAAATGACATAGGCACACATAACCGGACATATGAGCAGGTACGCCATCACTGCAGTGATTTAATTAGAAATGTCTGTCAGCGTGCATCGGATATCCACAGGCAGCAGCTTGCCACAGGTGGTGGGGTGGCTAGACATCCCCCCCTCACCAGACTGTAGGGACTACTCCTAAGTGTTGTGTCTCCAGCCCAACAGCAACAGCAGTAGCATACATGCGTAATGATGGAGGCTGGAGCCACCCAGCAGCAGGACACGGAGCATGCAGGTAACATGCCATGTGTATAGTTGACTGTTCTGTACACTGTTAGTTTATGCATGTGTGAGGTGTGTCCTTGGTTTGTAGCTGTAATCTTGGTAATTATTGTGCAAGAGTGATATTCCCAATATCAGCAGTAGACCTGTGGAAGCTAACTGTTGCACTACTGAACTGTATCATACTCACAGTATCAATGGCACAGTTGTGCCCACTGACAATAAATGTCTCATTTCTGCAGGTCCCTCTGGTGTAACAGCAAGACAGCCTATCCATGCTGGTGAGTGTGTAATAACAATACCTTCAATAATCTTGATACAGATAGTAATAATAGGCTGAAGCAGTAGTGCTATGTGTTTGATTGCAGGTGTGTTTCTGTCTGTGTCGATATCTCATATACTGAGGAGTGTGCATGTGTGCATGTGTGCCTGTGCCCTGTGTGCATGTGTGCATGTGTACATGTGCCCTGTGTGCATGTGTGCATGTGTGCATGTGCCCTGTGTGCATGTGTGCATGTGTGCATGTGCCCTGTGTGCATGTGTGCATGTGTGTATCAGTGGTGACATTGTGTACACATTGTAAACTGTGCTTCCTGTCTTACTCCCACAGGTACTGGTACTGCTCTGGTGTTGTGCAGCAGGGAACCTGAATCAGCTGCTGTGGATAGTGATAATGATGATACCTGTGTAATGGCACAGGGAGGTGTGCCAGGGCCCGTCATTGGTCAGCCAATTGACAGTACACAGCTGTCGACCCAATCAATGCGCACAGTCATCCTGCCAATACATCCTTTGTCACCAATGTCCCTAGGTGATGGACAGGATACAGTGGGCATTGACCAGGGTAATGTGGTATCAGTGGCACATGCATCCCCACACAGCAGTCATGGCCAGGGTCCTGATATGGTACCACACAGGCAGACATCCAGGGGTTCTCGTGGGAGCATCCGTGGGCGTACCGCCCCTGTCAGACATGCCCACAGAGGTCTTTCAACCTCAGCTATGTTTTGGGCTGTAATGCAGGCACAGTCACGTATGGAATGGTACACCAGACAGGGTCTGAGGGAGCTGAGAGCATGTCGCACAGCTATGAATGACAGTATGCGTGATGTTGCGGCTGCCATCCATAACTTCACCGAGGTCATTGACAGACGTTGGGGGGACACATTAGATCTGTTCCACAACTACATGTCCATGAGCCAAGGCAATGGTGGATGGTTGAGGCATCGACGTGGCCATATGCCAGCAACAGCAGCAGCTGGCAGCCATCGCAGACGATAACAGGCCCGCGGCCGCTCCCATAGTGCCAGCAGCAGCCCCAGTAATGCTGGGTCTGTGCTGTCATTGGACCGCCCCAAGAGATCACGTGTGCATGGCTCTGGACAGTCTCAACAGGGACCTGTCTCCAGTCACCAACCACCTGCTTCTGATGACAGTACCCAGTCTGGCTTAATACCTGATATGGTCTGTAGCACCCCTGCCAGGCACAGGTACCGTGTCCGTGGCCAGAGACAGTGATCTGTATGACCTGGCAGGTACAGTCTGTGGCTGTCCACAAACACCTGTATATGGCAGCCATGAGGTGGGACTGTGTGCATGCATACACACATGCAAATTGATAACACCTAGGGCTACCGCATACATGCACACACTGCATCAACATTGCCCCATCTTGTACTGCTGTCCCTCACCAACACACACGCACAGACATGTCAATTGGTTGTATCAGTGGAAGACTCAGGCATACCAAGTACACACCCTGTACATATGATGAAACAGTGCCACCTCCTGCAATCTGTAACATCAGTGCAGGAACAGGTTAACATGGTGCTGATGCACATGGTGACTACATAGAAGTGTAGTAATAGTATAATGTTGACAACAGTACAGTGTAATGATATCATTGTGGGTATATCCCAGCATGCCTGATGCAGTTACAGTATGTATGTCATTGTATTGTTTTGTACACCCATAGTAATTACCATAGTGTACTGTCTGCACATCTTTGCATACTGGTGGTGAGGCTGTCAAGAGATGGCCACCTACATAGGTAGCACAGGGGATACGAAAATGTACATATTGATACTCAATGATGGTCATGTCAACTGCAAGTTGTATGCTGTCCACACTCGACTCTGCAATGAGGATGTTTGAGGATGTTGATATCTGTGCAATAATACACAACAGGTTCAAGACTCACAAGAGCACACTAGCACTACAAGGTCACACCTCATACCATGCATGACAGCCCCAAAACACAGAACTAACTATGACAGGAAGGAGAGTCTCCATACATGTCAAGGATACTGTGGTGCCAGGATAGGTAGCATACATCCTACTAAGTCTGGAACTGCTGAGTGAGGGCTCAGTGTCTGTTATTCGAATTGTGTATTATTACAGGTATGAGCACTTGGGTTTCAGGCCAGTTATTCTACATTACAAAGGTACATGGTCTGTACACTTGTGGGGGGTGGGGCTGGACCCAGCCCATCTGACCTGTGAATGTCTGGGTACAGGCTTATAGTGCCTGCATATATGCACTGTTACCTACTGGAAGTCATATTTGTTGTAGCATAGTCTACATACAGGCCTGCTGATTGTAGCTTTGTTTGTATGCATGTTTGCTTGTTATGTCCCTGAAACACTGATTCCACCTGCAATGCAGATTTACAGTGCCTCTTTGGATCCCTAGTGACATCTGTATTGCTTACTGTACTGATGTCCATGTCTCACTTGACAGAACATCACTGTTTGTCCTGTTTGCATGTAAGTTGCCTGTAACACATTGCATATGACTTACCTCGCATTTGCTCAAGACAGCATTTATATATGCCAGCACTAACAATTCAGGGGCACTACACCCTCACATACTCACCTTGAGTCCCTTGTTCCCCATTGGCCCTATGTGTCGTTAATTAGTATGGGATTCACAATGCTGTGGTAGCATGTGCAAAGGTCACCTGTCAATCTACTCTCTAGTCCAGTTGGTGAATCTGTGAGTCATGTGGCAATATTACAGCTGCCTCATGTACACAGACAGCCCTCTCCCCTTCCCATACACTTACAACACATGTGAGAGATGCAACCACATAGCCAAACTAGGGGCTAAGCTCTCTTAACTCAGTAATGGCATACCCTGTCAGGTGGAGTGGGATACTACAGTGAATACAGTACCAGTCTCACATAGACCTGCCACGACCGCAATCCAAACACAGAAACACACAGGTACATTCTTGGACTCTCAGAATAGCATCCTGCCTGAGCAGCTGACACCTGCAAAGCAGACACACAAGCAAACGTTACGCCAGAGCAGAGCACGTGCAACACATAGCTCACAAAGCCTGTGTGCCAAACAGTCACAGCCCATACGGCTTGACAACACACCTGCTACAGTTGTAATAGGTACCTCTATTGTCAGGTACACTGAGGTCCTGCTCACCAGGCTGAACAAGGTGAAGGTCATGCTGAGATGCCCGTCGGGCACTATGATCCACCACATAACACAAGCATACAGGTCACTCCAAGGCATGTACAAATATGACTCAGTCATTGTCTGTGCCAGTGTATATGATCTGTGACACACCTCCCTGGACTACATGTTAGGGGACATAGAGGGACTCTCTGAGCTTGTGGCACAGGCTGGTATGACCCTGACCTTGAGTAGCATCTTACCCTCACCAAGAATGCTGCCACAATATGTAGACAGGATGATCAGTTTCTACAATTATCGTATGTTTTGGTGACATTCAAAAGGGATCCAATGCCTGTCAGCATGGGATTACATGCTGGACAAGCCACGTTGCTTTGCTAGGGACAGCTTGCACCTGTCACCCTTGGGCCATTGTATATTGGCAGAGGCTCTTGCTACGCACATAGTGCCTTTGTATGCAAGGCTGACATTACATAGCCACCTACACAGGTATCACACGGGATAGGAAACTAATAGTAATGCTACTCAACACCAGCAGTGTAAACCTCAAGATGCATGCAGTGGAAACTGTCCTTAGCATGGGGAGTAGCAATATCCGTGCGGTAACAGACTCCTGGTACAAGGCTCCCAGGTGCACCCCATCACTGCCAGGTCATACCTCATACCATGCTTGTCGTCCCCTACACATGCACCAAACAAGAACAGGGGGGATGTATCCAAAGGCACCTCAGATACACACACCCCCAGGTTTGTGGCACAGCACAAATCATCAGAGCCTATCCATGTGCAACTAACAGTGGGTTAGACTGCCTTCAGGTTCATAGCCTGGCACAAACCACCCTCCCATACCCAGGAAACCCACTTGGCCTTCCTGACAACACTGGGAATATGACGGTCTCTACAAACACCATTATATGGTTGGACTGCAACTACCCAAACATAGATTGTGAGCATTACTCTAGCTCCAAGACCCTAGTTGAAAGGTTCCTAGCATTCATTCCCTGCATTGCTATGGAACCACTTGTTACCACTCCCACAAGAGGTGAAAACATGCTGCACCTGTTCATCACAAACATGTGGACTATATGCTCCAGACCAGTCGTGTATCCCTCGCTGGTAAGATGACACCATCTACAACTCACACTGTATATTCACATACCACATGCAGCCCCTGCACAGAGCACCACAGTCATACAGTTGTCTAATGCAAATTCCATGTATTCACATGAGGCAGGCTTCAGACATGGGAACTATTGAAGGTCACAGGTACATATGTGTATGTGGCACACACATTATGTGTGCATTGACATCCCTGATATAATGTATGTCATGCAATATTGGGAACAACACCCCACACACATGGACAAACTGTGTGACAAAAAAAACACACATGGCATTTGTAGGATACAAACACCTACCTAACAATGTTATGACACTTATGAGAGACGCAGTAGCAGAGTGTGCTATTTGGATTACTGGGAGGCTTGCTTCTTCCTGCTGTACTTATAGGGTGCTGACATCATCAGTGTTTAGACAGTGGAATGTGCAGCATGTCTTGTGTTGTACTAGTTGTCAAAAGGGACATTTCTCTTACACATGAATTGCACACACACTACTCCCCCAAACACATTGAGCACTTGCAGGATTCAAACCCTTACCTAACTATGTTATGTCACGTGTAAGAGACGCAGTAGCAAAGTGCGCTATCTGCATTACTTGGAGGCGTGTTTTCTCTTGCTTTACTTATAGGGAGCTGACATCATCAGTGTTTAGACAGTGGAATATGCAGCATGTGTTGTGTTGTACAAGTTGCCAAAAGGGACATTTCTTTTACACTTGAAGTGCACACACACTACTCCCCTACCCACATTCACACACACACTGAGCACTTGCAAGATTAAAACCCCTACCTAACGATATTATGACACTTGTGAAATACACAGTAGCAGAGCTCGCTATTTGCATTACTGGGAGACTTGCTTTCTCCTGCTGTACTTATAGGGTGCTGACATCATCAGTGTTTAGACAGTGGAATATGCAGCATGTGTTGTGTTGTACAAGTTGCCAAAAGGGACATTTCTTTTACACATGAATTGCACACACACTACTCCCCTCCACACATTCACACACACACTGAGCACTTGCAGGATTAAAACCCCTACCTAACGATATTATGACACTTGTGAGAGACGCAGTAGCAGAGCTCGCTATTTACATTACTGGGAGACTTGCTTTCTCCTGCTGTACTTATAGGGTGCTGACATCATCAGTGTTTAGACAGTGGAATATGCAGCATGTGTTGTGTTGTACTAGTTGCCAAAAGGGACATTTCTCTTACACATAAAGTGCACACACACTACTCCCTCACACACATTTACACACACACTGAGCACTTGCAGGATTCAAACCCCTACCTAACTATGTTATGACACTTGTGAGAAACGCAGTAGCAGAGCGCACTATTTGCATTACTGGGAGGCTTGTTTTCTCCTGCTATACTTATAGGGTGCTGACATCATCAATGCTTAGACAGTGGAATATGCAGCATGTGTTGTGTTGTACTAGTTGCCAAAAGGGAAATTTCTCTTACACATGGAATTGCACACACACTACTCCCCCCCCCCCCACAGTCACACATACACTGAGCAGTTGCAGGATTCAAACCCCTATCTAACTATATTATGACATTTGTGGGAGACACAGTAGCTGAGTGCGCTATTCAAATTACTGGGCATCATTTGTGCCCCTGACATATGTATAGTGTGCTGACATCATTATGTATGACGAGGTATGTACATCTGTTACTATCCATCTGTATGGGGGAGAGCATATCTGTGCATTAACTTTGCAAAGGCACAGTGGCCTACTGTACTGCGGAGGCAGACGCCAAATACACTGTGAATAGCCTTCTGTATTCTCTAGGGACAACAGTCTAGTATTGCACTCCACAGCCATATGTTTACCTGTCAGATGCAAGTATCTGTTGCTCATATACTGTTTGTGGGTCTTTATTGCCATAGCTTTCCCTATCTCTATGAACAACTTGTGTACTGTGGCAGATGTTTGCATATGAGTGGGATCTAGTACTTTACTTATGTCTCTGTTGTAATTTCACTGTGTGCACTGGGCAGATTTCTGTATTGTGGGAGGTTCCTGTGTTAACACATACAAATGCCAGATATGTGTGTGCAACTGCTGAACTGTGACATGGTCTAAGTGTATGAGCATGCCCAGTTCACAGTTGCTATGGCTTCTTGAGTGACACGTCTCATTTATCTAAGTGTGCGAGCATGCCCAGTGTGAACTTTCCTTATGTTGGGATCTGTGGTCCTCCACATTTGTGTTTGTGTGTGGACTTCATCTATATTTCACATGTACAGTTGAGTGTTGGACATCAGGTTGTGTTCTTACTGCCCAACTGCTTTGTGTCTGAACCTAACAGGCATTATGCTGTGCCTGCAGGGTTGCCATGGGATAGTTTGCATGCAGTTGTCAACATCCTTTCCTACTGACCAAACAGTATATTGTCGTATAGTGTACTGGTTCAGTACTTTCACTGTGGTGGACAGTATCATTGGTTTCAGTCCTATCACTGCTTGTAATATTTATAGTGAGCACACCAGACTGGTTGAGGGCCAGTTGTGCAGATATGACCATGTTGCATTTTGTTCAGATATGGACAGCATAGTACATGATTGTCCGACATTGTTAATGTATTCCACAACTTGTGTGGACAGTGACAAACAATGGCCATGTGCCCTAGGCCATTTGTAATGCTAGTCAGAGAGTGTTTGTCCTTCAACACACATTTATTGGTGTTTGCCATGACATATGTCAAGGTTAGTGTGCTGTGCCTCTGTCTACCCGTGACATACAGGTGATATCCAGGGTACACCTACCATGTCCCATCCAGTCATCATGATTCCTCTGGATGACAGTCAATGAGGGACTCCCTGGATAACCTGTACTGGGAGTTTAGTCATGAGTGGAGTGAGCTTCTGGGTTATGGACCAATCGGTACAGCATGTCCTGTTTATGTCTGTGCTGGGGTTCAGGCCTGTCATCTGCATAGGTCACCAGCATTCAGATTTTACATGGTGCCAAATGTCCATTGATACCAGCTTGGTCATGGCTTTATACATCAGGCACAGATCACCTCCAACCAGGCGGTATGGCACTGTGTGGAGCTGCGGTTTGTTTAATCAGGTGACACATAGCATCTGTTACAGCTGTGCGATCCTCCTGGTGGGGTATTTGTGGGGTCTTTCCAGTTGATGCAGGTGTCTGCTAAGGTACATCTCTCAAGGACCATTGTACGCAATTGTGAGGCTGCTGACGGATGACTGGAGAGGCACATTGACCTACCCTGACCTAGCTGTGCTTACCTTCATGATTAGGTGGGTATATGGTATGTTTCTGTAACTACTACAGACACATGGTTGTCACATGCAGGATATCTATCACCTTGTGTCCCCAGGTCTCTTATTGCTCCTGATGTACTTACTGGGTTAACACCAATGTGGTAATTTGTGGCCATGTACTGTGTTTCCACAGGGGATGACTATACACTATTCTGCATTTAGCTTGTTGACATGGCTGTGGCACCACTTGTCTGTTTCTATGTGTGCCTTTTGTAGGATGCTTGTGTCAGCTGGAGGGTCCGATATGGTGGGCAGTTTGTAGTCTTCTGCGAACCTGTTCAGACAGAATCCTTCCATGTTGGCCTGTACCTATGTGACATATATAGCATACAAGAGAGGTCCCAGGACCATGCCTTGTGGGATGCCAGTTGTACCTGGTTTGCAGTCTGACATGGCTGCAACATGTCTGACCAGGTCAGTTCTGTCCTTGAGCTGGTTTGCAACCCATCTACTTGGATAGGGGTTTATAGTTAGGCTGGTGAGCTTATCTGTACTGACCAATTAGGGTATTGTATGGAAGGGTTTAGCAAGGTCCAGATAGGCTGTGTGAACCACATTCCCCACATCAATGGCCTTGGTGCGTGTTTCACACGAGTCAGACATGTTTAAGGGGCAGGATCTGCCCTATGAAAGCCACACTGGGTAGGGTCCAATGTCTGTAGGTACCCAATCTCGTTATTCCTGGGATCCATGATCATCCTCTCCATTACTTTGCCAACCTAGATAGACAGGGTTGAGGGGTGATAGTTTGCAGTATCCATTCAGGCACCACCTTTGTGGTGAGGGACCACTGTTGCTGTACACTGCTCTTTGGGTACATATCCTGTGGTAAGACTGATAGTGCGCAGTAGTGCTATTTGGTGTTCCATTCTTCTTACAGTACTTGTTGGACACAGCCAAGGACACCATCTGGTACCATTGATGCTGTGTGGTGTGCTTTGTAGATGCTGGCTGTTACCTCAGCATCTGCAATGTCAGGGGGCCAGCACTCTGCTGGGATAGATATTTGGCAGTATGGTGCTGGTGGGGAGTTTGCAATGAATCTGTTAGGTTGGATGTTAGCAATGTGTGTGGGTTTGGTGTATTGTTTGTGATATTTGAGTACTGCAGAGCATATCTGTGGATTATCACCATGGTTCCTACCATCAGTTAGGACAGCTGTGTGATAATCCTTTGTGTCCTGCACAATTTGTGTCATCGTAGGTTCATAGGTCATACTAGGCTATCTGCCCTGGCCATGTTTGAGCATGGACAGACTGTGTGTGAGTTTCGACACCCCTTGCAATGTGCATATTATGCCCATTTAGGGTTTACTTTACTAGATGTTACACAGGGATGGCCTCCAGTGTACACCTACTATCTCCAATGCACTTCACCAGATTTCTCTTGTTGAGTATGAGTGTGGAGCTCAGCCTATCATGGACTGGGATTCTGTTCCAGAGTGTAAGGAGCCTCTGGGTATGGATCTGTCCCTCCAGCACATCCTATTTATCTATGTGTCAAGGTTCAGATATCTCACTGTGGTGTCTCTGCTGGATTTTGGGTTTCTGCAGTGGAGCATGTCCATTCATTCTGGATTGTACATGGTCTTGTACATCAGGCATACATCGCCTCTGACTGGGCAGTATGCTTGTGAATTGGGCTGTGGTTTCTTCAGGCAGCAGATGATGAATGTTTAGACTGTATATCCTCTTGGTGAGGTACATTTGGGGTCTTTCTAACTGCTGCAGGTGTAAGGTAAGGTACATCCAAACTGGGGCATTGTTGTCACGTATGGGCCTGATAAGGGAAGAGTATGGGGGCACAGTGACCTCTCTTGATCTACATGTGCATCCTTTCATATTAAGGTGGGCAATATAGCAGGTCTTCCTGGCCACCTTGGCAATGTGAGTGTCACATGACGGGTTACCGTCCGCTTGTGTCCCTAGGTCCCTGATTACTTCTTCCATACATAATGGATTGCCACCTATGTCATACTTTGTGTGTGCCTTGTTTGGTATTTGTTGAGACATTCATACTCTGCAGTGCCTTCAGGAAGGCTGGCTGGGGTTCCTGGGTTTGTGAGTGTGGTCTGTAGCAGGCTGCAAACAGGGACGCAGTTTGAGCCACTGTTACTTGCCCGTGGATAGTCCATGCTACTTCTTGCTGTGGTACCAACCTGGGGGTGTGGTTATCCTTGACAATTACTGATAGCCACACTCCTATTGTAGTGCGTTCCATGTTTTGGAGCTGTAGAGCATGGTATGAGGCATAACCTGGTAGTATTAGGATGCTCTTCTGGGCCTTGACCCAGGTTTCTGTTACAGAACAGATATTATCATTCTCCATGCTGTGGTGGGTTTGGTCTGCATGCACCTTGCAGGTTAGACTTCTGGCGTTGGGTAGCATTACGTCCAGGTTGTTATCCCTTGTGCTACCTATGGTGGTGGGTTTGTGTTTCCAGCCTTACCTATTCAAGGCACAGTGGGGGTGACAACAGCCTTTGCCAGTATCCACACAGCCAGGTGTGCTGTGTGCGTGCCATCCCTAGCAGGTGGGACATCATGTCTTGCTCAGCATGTCATCCCAGGCTGTCAGCCATTTGTTCCCCCTTGCTAACAGCAATACTTCAGCCAATTATTGTACTTGATCTTGTTGTCTTCATAGTGTGGCATCATGCTTGGTGAGGGTGAGATGTTAGGCAGGGTCTTCATGTTTGCATATACTAGATGGTGTTACATTGCTTAACACATGGCAATCATGTCTCAGGTGGTGATGCAGGGCTGCCTCTGTCGGATGCACATTCTACACTCCCTCTACATGTCTGAGAGCAGGTTGTGTCATGTTAGGTGTCCCTGTTACTATATGAGTGAGTCAGAGAGGGGTATCATTCCCAGGATTCCTACTGAGCCAGGGTATGTGCTATGCGTTGCCTCTTTGCCAAGGCCAGGGCATACTGGGCACACCTCCTTCTGCCTACTGGGGCAGGCTCAGGTTGTTCCTCCTCCGAGTCGTGCTCTGCCTGTGATGGCCTTGGCAATGGTGGCGGGCTGTTTGTCCCGGCCCTATGCTGGTCCTTCTGCAGCTGTTTTTGCAGAATCATATTATGTAGCATAGCACATACCATGACAATTTGGGTACATGCAGTTGGTGAGTACTGCAAGGCTCCACCAGATGTGTCCAGGCACCGGAACCATGACTTGAGCCGCCCAAACACACGCTCTATTACATTTCGTGTTTGTGCGTGTGCCTCATTATGGCATTCTTGTTCAGGTGTGTGTGCATTTCTGATGGGTGCCATCAGCCACAGCTCCAGTGCATATCCAGCATCCCCCACTAGGTGACCATGTGGGATGTCCCCATTGGCAAATGTCTGGTACAGCTGCGTCAAATGCCAAATATGGGAATCATGGTAGCTCCCAGGGCAGCCAGCACACACATTCATTATTATGCCCTGGGCATCACACACAACCTGGCAGTTGATGGAGGGGAAGCCCTTGTGGTTAATGTAGGCCCTACCCCGCTCACCGGCTGGTGCTTTGATGCGTATGTGCGTGCAGTCTATTGCACCCACTACCTCAGGGTATTCCACTATTTGATGGAAGAGACGCATATTGCTGGCCAATACATCACGGGAATTGGGGAAATATACATGCTCACCGACATGTGCTGACATGGCATCCAGGAACTGGTACAGTACCCTGGAGGCTGATGCCTGTGATATCCCCATCATATCACCAATTGGTCTCTGGAAGGTACCTGTTGCTAGTATTCTTAGGCCAACACATACCTTGGTTTCCACTGGGATGGGTTCCCCTCTGTTGGTTCTGTGTGTGAGGCGTGGCCTGCACAGTTCAACAATTTGCTGCAGGAGGTCTCTGTCCCCTCTATAGCGGTCCACTATCTCCAGCTCATGTAATCCGTGGTAGGTGACCCTGGGCATGTACACTCTTCTCCGTCTTTTCACTGTGGGTTGTCTGGCAGCATTTGCATTGTCACCACCCTCAGCAAGTCTCCTATGTCTCCTTATAACAGCTATGGCAGCCCCTAGCATGTTTGGTCTGAGTGCAGCTTTTTCAGTTTTCACTTCTAATAGCTTGCTCCTCTCTTGCAGTGTCTCTTGAGAGAAACATACTGCAATGCTGTTTGCAGTGTTTTAAGTGCTGGGCTGGGCTAGTATTCTGCCTGTGTAATTGCCTTCTTCTAATTGTTTTCACCTGCTAGCTCTACCAGTATTCCCTGCTAGCTTCCTACTATTCCTCTCTGTTTCCTAAGGGGGGGAGCAGTGCGCATACCAGCGGAAACACGTTCACAGTGGCTACCACATGTGCACACATGCTTACATGGACTAGAATCAGCTTATTCAGGTTAAAACGCACACGCACCAGCGCAAACAGGTTTACAGATCATTAAACAGGCACCTACATGCTTACTCTGCCTTACACGCGCACACTCTGTCTTACTCGCGCCTCCCAGCGCGCACACGCATGCATGCACGCACAGCAAGAAACTTTGGTGTTGGCCACAGTGTACACTTTCCATTTCTTGACTTTTCCATGCTTATATCTTGACACTTCTCTTTCTATGCTGTATGACTGACATCTTTCACATACCACTTTGCTCCAATGAGCTTGATTTCTTTCTGACATTCCCCCCTGTGATGTCACCTATCTCCTACTCTGTTACTCCCCCTTATCTAACTCTTGCACTACACGCAATGTGCTCATTTGCTATGTGACAGTGTGATTCACTATCCTACCACTCATTTACATAGGATTGCCTACTAATGCTTAGTTACGTGTCTTACACTCAGCTTCCCCCCCCCTTAGCAACCACTAAACGGTGGCCATGTTGTTTTCGGTCAGCTAGTCCCTGCATTGCAAATCCATGCATTGCATAAAACCCACATTTGTGGGTTTCAAACCTTTATATTTATGTTTTATATAGCGCAGCCCGTTTGCGCGGGGCTGCGCTGCGTTTAAACCTCACCGATCACCGAAAAAAAAATATTTTATTTCATGTTTGCATCAGGTTACCATGCCAATGGCCACATATTTGGCCATTGGCATGCTGCCTGATACATATGCACACTTTATTTGGAGCTGTCATGGCTCCATTGTGTTATTTGCAGTAACATACTCAGTTGTCAACTGAGTACATTTCTGCACCTAACACGACTCTTACACGGGCTGGTTTCAGCTTTGTGGATAGCTAATCTACCTCATTTGCATGCCTTTCAGCTGCAAGTGAGGTAATTAGCATATCCATGCCCTGCCCGTGTAAGAGACGTTTTAGCTGGTCTCTTACACGGTATTTCGGGCTGTTCCTGGATCGCGATGGCTGCATGGAGTCTTACACGACTCTTAGACTCCATGCAAGCCATCGTGAATCCTGCCCAGAATCCTCTGAAACTAGATGGATAATTAGGCTGAGGGCTGATAGAGGTAGAGGTCTAAATGAAAGGATACCTATGAAGCCCATTTTAAAGAATAGGCCCTTTTTAAATGAAATATTAGGATGAATATGTTTAATTATAATATTAATGTGTATATATTTCTACTATCATATGACATGTTTGTATTAATGTTTTTATGATTTATGTATTTAGCTAAGGTTTTTAATTATGATGCTTAAAAGATATACTTAGGAGTATATATAATGCACAGTTATGATATATACTGAGTTTAGTCTTTGATTGAATAATTGCTTATTGATTGATCAATTGAAGTTAATTGTTAAGCATATTTATTTGGTACCACACTGTATATTTTTATGGTCTGATGAAGTGGTGTGATACAACCATGAAAGTGCTAACCTTGTTTTATCTGAGTTATTATTTAAGATTAAAGCTGGTTTTACCTCATTTGGATGGACTAAGATTTATTTGCCTATGGTTGAAGTATTGGTCCTTTTGTTGTGTAGTATTTGATAATGTGATCTTAGTCAGACTGGTTTGACGAATGGCATGTTCGATAAAATGCTGTTTGAAATGCCATTCGATGATCTGGTCATTCAATTAAATAATTGTGACCTATCTAATACAAATAGGAATTGCAATATGAAGTGATAGAAAACAGGCTTATGCTATATTTAGAGAGAAAGTCAGAGAACAGAATTTGATAGATGTAAGGAAGTAAGTGAGGAAGGGAGAGTAAGGAGGCATAAGGAATGAAAAGGTAGATTAGTCAGTTCAGCACTGTCATCTCCAACAATGAGAACTACCACTGCCAGGAGTTGCACTGCTACTTTCCTGGCTCTGGCTAGAAGTCAGGATGCTGAATGTAAGTGATGTCTGCTGGGTGAGATCTCCTCATGACTACATCCTGGACCACGTCCCTGTGGTCTACCATGTCTGGGTGTGGACACACAATCACTGATAGAGCAGTGGAAGTAGTGCCACTACAGAAGTGGGATTTAGCAAAGCCGACATATCTCCAAACATCATCATCATCATCATCATCATCATCATCACCAGACCTCTTTTTCACATTTTCTACATGGTGTCGGGGTATCATGTTAACTGTCACCATCTCCCTTGATTCAATTCAACACTCCAGCCTTCTTTGACACTCATAGGTTCATAGGTTCAGAGGTAAGTACTAGGCTATCTGCCCAAGGGCATTTATAAGCCTAGCCACAGAGTGATGGCTTTCGCCTCCCCATTATCTGACTGTCACAGATCTTTTCTCACACAATCCATCCATCTCTTTGCTGAACACCGTTGTTGCATTCTTCTAGCCTGTGCCAAATCTTCACCAGATTGTCTTCTGCTTTTCTGCACATGCCTGAACCACCAAAATCTGTTATCTTTGTTCTTTTCTGCAATTGGAGCTACTTTGACTTCTGTGCTTATGTCTCCATTTCTTCACAGTGTGCATCCTACTACCCATCTCAGGTACTTCACTTCCTTCACCTCTAGATTTCTCATCTGCTCTGCCTCTAATGCCCATGTTTCTGTACCATACAATAGTACTGATCATATGACTGTTTTCTACATCTTACTTTTCAGTTTCTTTGGCATTCTTCTGTCATACACTACACATGACACTCTGTTCCAGTTGGCTGCAACCCTCTCTGATTCTAGCTTAGATCTCTTCATTCAGACTTCCCTTCTCCTCAACCATCTCTCCCAGATACTTGAAGCTGTTAACCTGTTCCACTATTTTCGCTTCTATTTCAATTGTCAGTTTCTTCTGATTTCTCCATTTTCCTGCCATTACCACTTTCTTATCTGTACTCAGTTTCATCGCATGTGCCTTCAGTGTTGCATTCCATTCCCCTATCCTTTGTTGAAGTTGTTACTCAGAGTCTGCCTGTAATGCCACATCATCTGCATACAGAAATTTTGTTGATCTGTTCTCTCTGACCTGTTTGATAATGTAATCCATCACCACTGTGAACAACACTGGGCACAGAGCTGTACCCTGATACACAACCACTCACACTGTTGACCAGTCTGTGAGACCTAACACTGTTTGTACTTGAGTCAATGGGTCCTCGTACATAGCCTACACTAATTCTATCACTGTTTCTAGGACTTCAAACCACCACAGAACTGCCCAAATCAGCTTTCTTGGGACCCTCTTGTGTGGCATCTTGTCCTCACGATGGCTATGGGGAGAATAAAGCAGGTCTGCAGCTGGAGTAACCACACTATTCTAATCATCTGTGTCATCCTCAACCTGTCCTATGTCAGTCTGTGTCATGGGTATGTGTAGGTATAGTGACTGTCTCCGAAATATTAGCATGGGATGTGGGATCCACAACCTCAATTTTATACTGTCCTTCTGCAACCCAAGGCTGTACCTCTTCATCTCCACCATCATCATCAGAGGCTACTGACATTCTGACATCAGGTGTTAGGAGTTCAGTAGTGCCGCTGTCAGGATCACCAATGATAACAAGCAATAAACACAACAAGAGAAATAGGGAATGAAATCTCTCAAAACCTTTTGTTATATTAACTGTGTGTTAAACTATAATAGATGCTAAAGCATTACAAAAGTTATTCTCAGTTAGACCTTATATACATTTATACCAATAACATATATGTGCTTACCATGTCAGTCTGGTCTTGCAATTGCTATCCAGATATCTCTGTATTTAAGGAAGGGAATGAAAAAAGGCTGATAAGTATCACAATTCAAATAAAACAAGAAATAGAGAAAAGTCCCCTTTACATGTGCAAATTAAGAATGATCTCATACAAAAATCCACTAACCAGTTGGCCTCATCCTAAACACCCTCTTCTATCTCACCATTACTGTATCATGCAACTCACACTTATTGCTGGTTGTAGGTATATCAGAAAAATAAGATATATGCATATAAAGATATATACAATGACAATTATTTCTAGTTTGCCTACCAGTAAGGTCTGTTTAAGACTCTCTCTTCCTAGGTCTGCCATCCACATTAGCACCAAATTCCAGAATTTTGTTTTAACTTTCTGCTGAGCCATCTGGGCCTCTCAAGAACTCCTCTCGTTCAGTTAGTGATGGTTATGTAGCAGCAAGTGTTGCCAGGTAACTGCAGACATCCTGCTGCATGCAGTGGTTGTCATATCACTTGCCCTGTGTCATATCTGGGAGTAACTTCTTCTATTCCCTCTGACAGCACTGATGTCATTGACCATTTGCTTCCATATCCTGTCTCAAGCAGATTAGTCACCTGTTCCTCTCCCTAAGAAAAAAGCTCCATGGAGATATAAGACCTGGATTATGATCTCATTTTCTATATCAGTGAATTGTGGCTTTCTTCTTATGTTCCATACTCTTATATGAGATGAAACAGAAGATAGATATGAAATTAAGATTTCCAATATCTGACAGGATGGCTGTAAACTATATTATGTATGAGTATGTGCACCCATCATGCACACAACAATTTAAAAGGTAATGCTCCTTATGACTGCACAAAAGTTATGACACTCTCCAATATATATATATATATATATATATATATATATATATATATATATATATATACAAATTAAAAAAATAACAAGGATAACAGTTCTAACTGTGAACTACATTGCAGTAGTAGCAATACCAATTCACAATCTATGAGCAGAAATGGAGAAAACTATTAGAGTGCTATCTCCACTGGTTTGGAGGGCAGACAGGTAGATATCACAACCTTAACATATACTTTGGGATACACATGCAAAATACCTGATCTTGCTATGCAGTTAATACTACACTCTTCTGCAATAACAGTTCAAATCCTAAGAAAATAAAAACAAACTTTATGTCAGGCAGCATTCATTACCAAGCTTTGTAATGCAAACAAACAACTGATATACATGGGTTACACAAAAGGGTTAAGAAAATGCAGACATATTAAAAAATAGTTTATATTGGGTGTTGCAATTTATACTTAATGTCATACTAATAGCATTCTATAAGAAATAGCAACATACCTTGACAAGAAATAAGTTTAGAAATAAGATAGAGCTCCAAAAATGTGGATTTAGCATTACTGAGCTTTCTGGATCCGAACAGTCTCCTCATTACAATGCAAGTGCATTTGGTACGAAATTATTACCTTTATAGAGTGCAGATTCAGCCCTCTGATCATTGTAAGCATGCAAATTAGGTGTTGCATGATTAGCATTTCTGAATACCACAATCTGCACTAAGTGTAGAGAAGATAAACTTGGTATAAGGAGCTACACAGTTGGATACATATTCCTTAGCACTACAAGAATGAGCATTGAGAAGTATTAGCTGCTAATGGCTTGCAGGTGTCTATGATTAGCCTGACTGCAGGAACAACCAGTGTTTCACACTCTTCCTTTTTGTTGTAGACTTACTGAGGGTGTGTCAGGGAGAAGAGACTTAGAAAAAGTCTGAAAGTACATTAAATGAGTTTGGAGAGCAACATCCCTAACATTCAAATGCTGTTTAATGACCACAGTTACTTCCTCTTTCTAAGAAATGTTGTGCATATTCAAGGGAGCACATTAAGCATTGCTACAGATACCATATGCAATAAAAGTCAGATAGCATTGTGTTAGGAAAGCATAGATAAGGAAATGGGGACCATACAGAAAGAGATGAATATACCTGCATTGTTTACAGTCTTTGATTAGTATTGTGTGAGTACATGGTATCTTAACTGTTGACAATATCTCACTCATCCAAATATCTAATGCAAATGAGGAAGGACAGCTTTGGTAACCTGTTCCTGTTGCCTGTTCATTGTTACTTGATACAACATCACATTTTAAGCACATTTAAACACTTTTACTCCTTATTAATATATGTTATTTCCTGTGGCAAATATGAAAAATTATCTTATTTCATTGTTCCTAATATCAAATCTGTAAAGGCTCCTGTTGCAAGATAACAAAGTCAAAGAAACTTCAAAAATGAACATTTAAAGAACTTGTTTCAATTTTTTTCCTTGACCGTTTGCACACATTTTGACATTGCATGCCTTCAACTGGCAGCAATCAGTAGCAGTGAATGGCAGTTCATTTTCAAAGGTAAAAACAGTCAATAGTGCAATCAAGATTGGCATTTGTTGCACTTTCCTCAGCACACTGGACAAACTCTGTGAAGAAATGTAAGCTGTCACACACCTATCTCTGTGGCATAATGTGCAAATTAATTGAGCTTAGAGAAACAGTACAGTTCATGCAGGTTTTGAAACCTGTTTGCAAATCATTTTACTGAGTGAGGTCACAATAAATATTAACACTCATTTTGGTCTATGAATGTGTTTAGGTGGGAAATTCAAGTAATGTCGGTATTGTCTAAAACTAACAGACATGTCATTTGAAATGTTATTAATACTAATTGTCTGTGCTGTATGAAAAGGAAATAATTCCTGCTGTTGTC
>NC_056732.1:856654710-856674710 GCF_019279795.1 Protopterus annectens | reverse complement strand
CATAGGACTGCAGAAATGATGCCATGTCTGGCACTATCCCAGGTAGCTGATACAGGAGACAGTAATGACAGTTCTGATGTTTAGGACTAGATTCTCATTGTTCTCAAGCAGGACATGAATGCACCTCTGGTATCCTCTACCTATCTTCAAACATCATGTCCTCCAACTTTTTGCCTTCATCACCATCTGTGTCTGCCTTCTATGTGTGCACATCCCTCCTAACCTACACTATCTACCTCTCCCTCTCATTCATATGGACCTTTCCTAACATTCATCTCGCTAAAAAAAAAAAAAAAAATTATACATACCTCTCTACTTAACCTATATGTTATCTTGACATACCTGATTTGGTCTAATTGGTTGCACAGCATTATTCTCTTGTCGGTGTGTTGACTTTTCTAAGTCATGACATTGTATGTGTACAACAGTACATTTATGTTGTGAGAAAGTAGATCTGTAGTGCTCCCCCATCACATTTCTGCAAATTCCTGTATTCTTTCCCCTGTATCCTACGCACTGCTTGCCAACCCCATTATTTTATTGCATAGAACATGACAGCTGAATAATAATTTAATAAATAAGTGTCATACACTGTACAGATGTTCCTACATGTCCCACAAAACATATTGTTGCTATTCCTCTCTGCATCTGTCTCTCTTTCTCTCCCCATTTCTCTCTTCGTTCATCCCTCCTGCTTCACTACATTGTCACTGTCCTTCAGATGTTGACTCAAGTAATAATTCCTTTGTGGTGTGACGAGATAATGTTCATATCCATATACAGATTTTTACTACTTTCAGTGCTTTTTAATCCAGGCATTACTTAAGTGCTACTGACTGTTTTTTGGTACAGTGTGTTATCTATGCCTGTTGGCTACATTTTATTATGAGCTACCATTATCTTGAGTCTTTCTTAAGCTGCTTTGTCCCTGTCTCTCTCTCACCCTGTCAGTGCATTTTGTTTTCTTCTATGTTATTATTCTTTCCCCTCTGCATTTGAACAATGTCTGCTATTGGGCACCAACTGCAACCAAGGGTAAATGGAAGTACTCAGCTTATAGCAATATCTTGTGATGTTTTGCCTTTGGCCACAATACTCTGGAGCACTTTGCACTGCTGTGCTTGCTTGTGCATAGCCAGTTTAATACACTTTTCAACAATCTGAAGGGTTGAACACGCAAAGTACAGTTGCCAAGATGGTAATGAAGATAAATACATGCATTCTTGTTTTCTGAAATCGTTTGTCAAATGTGAACATTTGGAATTGTGATTTCTTACGTGGTGTGCCTAGATTATACTTGGGTATTATGATATATTTATTTTTGCAATACTCTAAAGTTTTGAATACAAATTGATGCAAAGTGTTTTTGAATGTTTTGTATGACTCCTGTGGATGTAAAAGTTGGCTACACCTTTCCTTACTGCACCATTATCCTATAACTGCTATATCAATGTGCCTGCTCCCTATTATGAGGCTTGTTTTGTACAGATCTTGTGGTCATAATTATGCTGATAAAGCAAACAGTAACAGAACATGTATATATATATATATATATATATATATATATATATATATATATATATATATATAGACACCAAACATGCACTGAAGTGTTACTATGTCTGTATAATGTATTCCTATAACCAACTGTCCTTCTCTTTCCGCCAATTCCATGTCATCCGATAAAGCTCCCTGATTCCAGCATGTTTCCAGAAGCCATGCTTCTACTGGTAATGTTTTGTTCCTCATGTGTTTCATAATACACTTGGAGCATTCATATAAGGATTGCCAAATGAAACTGTCATGACAAATGTATAAATTGTTACACATGAAACATGACCATAAGTAATTTTTGTTCTGTTTTCCAGCAGGTTCACATATGGTTGCAGGTGTATAATGCTTCTCTGCTTGAAATTAAGCAAAGTATGTCACAGACTACTGCTAATTCCCATTCTGTGTTCAATACATCAATATAAGATTATGCATGAACTAATACTTTGCCATCAATAGCACAATTAAGCTTGGCAGTGTTGTTCTTCAGTCAGAGAGTAAAAATTACAACAAATAATTATTTGTTTAGGTTGCACAATATTTGTATATCTGTACTGAATTTTGAAAACAAGTTGTCTTCATTTTAGAGTGATGGCTCAATTAATTCAGTCAGTTAATATATGTATGCTCTCCCATGGTTGCACTTGCAAGTAAGTTACAGTGTTGGTTAACCTATTTACTCATAATTGATCACTGTTCTCCTGCAGTGCACTGTAATATGTAGGAAGTATCTGTCTCTTCAGAATGCCAGCATGTGATAAGACAAGTGTGTAATCATACAAGGATAAAGTGGTAGGAAGTTTGATTGATAATCCACTGGCTTACAACTGTGATTTTCTTTGGCATCCCGTACTGTGAAACATGTACATATCCCTCAAAGTAATGGCATCTACATGCAGGACAGTATGTCAATTTTAGTAGAGAAGTATGTCATTACATAGGTCACTCACACTGCTGTTAGTTGTCCTGTGCACGCATATGCATTTGTCCCAAAACCTGTGATGCACAGTAACAGATGTTCCAAATAGATGACTATTAATGAGTACAAATGTGCTTTTTTTACATCATTAAATTCAGACTTCTCCTTTAACATTTCTGGCTAATACTAGGTTCTGAAGAATGTGTAACTAACTAGGTAGGAGGTTCAATGTTCATTGAGGGAAGCTTGTGCATGTGCGTGTAACACTTGGTGATATATTCACTTCCCCTGAGGGGAATTCATTTAAATTTGCACTCAGCTCTCTTATTCCACTTTTAACAGAAACATCCTCTCTGCAACACACTGATGAGGTCAGACTTCTCTAGTGGTACTTGTGATTAATACTATGCTCTCTAGATTGTGTAATTAATTTGATGGTGCAGTGGTGCAGCGGTAGTGTTGTTGCCTTACAAGAGGTTCTCAGGTTTGATTTTCAGCTGGGGTGCCTTCTGTGCAGAGTCTGCATGTCCTCCCTGCATTTGTGTGGTTTTCCTCCGGGTGCTCCTGTTTACTCCCACATTACAAAGACTTGCATCTGGAGCCTTTCTCCCTGGGCCTCCGCTGAAAGCTGGTTTAGTTCCAAGTTGAACTTTCCCGATTAACAAATGTTAAATAAAAATAAATATGAGGCTTAATGTGGGAAACTTATGTCTCTAATGCTTGGTGCTGTATCCCATTCCCTTGAGGAAAATACATTTAACTTTATACACCAGCTCCCTTATCCAACTTTTAACAGAGATATCTTCTCTGCAACACACTGATAAGGTCATCCTGTCAAAAGTGCACTCTCCTCCCTTAACAATTAGACTTTTCGTATGGTTCTTGTAAATAATACTGTGCTCTCTAGATTGTGTCACTAGATAGGTAGGAATGTGGGAAACTTATGTTTGTAATGCTTGGTGCTGTATCCCATTCCCATGAGGAAAATGCATTTAACTTTATACACCGGCTCCCTTATTCAATTTTTAACAAAAATATCCTCTCTGCAACACACTGATAAGGTCATCCTGTCAAAAGTGCTCTCTCCTTCCTTAACAATTAAACTTTTTCTTGTCATTCTTGTAAATAATACTGTGCTCTCTAGATTGTGTCAATGTGAAAAAACTTGTGTGTGTACTGCCTGGTGACATATCCCATTCCCCTGAGGAAAATGCATTTAACATTACACACACAACTCCCTTATCCAACTTTTAGCAGAAACATCCTCTCTGCAATACACTGATGAGGCTATCCTATCAAAAGTGCACTCTATCTACTTAAAAATCAGACTTCTGTGGTGCTTGCTACTAATACTCTGTTCAATAGATTGTATAACTAGATAGGTAGGTGGTTCACGTCATTCATTGCTTAAATAGTGTAAATATGATTACAGTCATACACACTTGGCTACCTTATAACCACCACTATGTACACTGCCACTTATAAGATAGATTTACAGTGGCACAATGTTCAATTAGCAAGTTTTAGCATCCACAATGAAAATTAATTTTTGACAACAGAATGATTACATAATGCTTCCATAACAGCAGTATTTCACAATTCTTCTGCACGTTTTCCTGTGGTGGATGACGTTCATATATGAACATTTATATAGCATTAATAGGAAAGATGTAAACAACACTTTAGCGAAACATATTATTGAATGTCCTGAGCATTCAATTTTGTTTCTTGTTATTGAACAAATACACGCTAATATTAGAGGTGGGGCAGTATCTGTGGAGTTAGAACTTAGAGAATTATGGTAGCAAGTATTAACTAATACTTACACCTATCCCGGTTTAAATGAATACAGTTCCATTAAATGTATTTTGAAGCTTAAGGCCTTAAATAGACATTAAATGACCAATTGTGTACTAGTTTAATATTGTTATATGTTTTAATATACTTGTATATATTTATATGCTTTTATATGTTAATTAATATAATTAATTAAGTTTTGTTAAAGGTGAAATGAACTTTATGTAGAATGAAATATGTCCTTGTGATTTCATTGTGATTTAATGGACAATATCTTGTAAATGTTTTACAGGATATGATGTCATTGGTGTGGAGGTTATTTAAACTAAGTCGGTTAACAAATGTGTTTGTCTGAGGAATTTTGTGAATTTTTACATTCGAAAGTGCTTACAATAAATTGAATTAGTTCTAGTCTGGTGAATGCCCTTTGCCTGTTTGTTTCTTTAAGTTAATTTGTTTGTTTGTTTGTTGAAGCCAGAAGACATAGCAAACCTCCTGGCTGATAAATTCAGCTCCAAATTTACCCCCCTATCTCCCCCTCAACTTTCCCTCAGGAAATATCATCTAATATAACTCCCCCTACTATCACTAGGGAACAGGTCCTTAATGCTCTCTCTAAGAACACTGCATCAATGGGCCCAGACAATATACCAGGGTGTCTTATAAATAGCATGAAACATGACCCGCCAGGGCCTCTGGAATTACTATTTAACTGTAGTCTCCAAACAGGCTTCATGCCTCATGCATGGAGAAAGGCAACAGTCATCCCTCTGCACAAAGGCGAGCCATCTACAGACCCTGGAAACTACAGATCCATAAAGCTCAATAGTCTTACATGTAAAGCCATGTAAAGAATTATCATAGAGATGATCAAGAGAGATATACTAAACCTCTAGATACTGGACTCAACCCAGTTTTGTTTCATCAAGGGAAACTCATGCCCGTTCAACCTGGTGGACTTCTTTGAGAAGGTCACCAAAGCAATGGATGAGGGCAAAATCATTCACACTGCCTACCCTGACCTTGTCAAGGCATTTGACACAATACTCCACTCTGGCATTGTTGACAAATTCAAGAGATTAAGTACAACGTGGTATGTCACCTGGTGGATAGCCAACTGGCTCACAGACAGGACCCAGGAAGTTAGAATTGTGAAGTCCACCTCTACAAAGAGGCCATTTACAAGTGGAGTCCCTCAGGGATCAGCCCTTGGACCACTCCTTTTTGGCATTTACTTCATAGAAGTCAAGGCCAATGTCAGTGGTCTCTGGCTGACTAAATTTGCAGATAATTGCAAATTAGGAGTTGTCAATGAATCTTACACTGACACAAATTTTCTCCAGGAGGGCTGATGCAGGAATACAACTGGTGTCAGAGCCATGGACTACAACTAAATGCAAAGAAATGCATAATAGTATCCTTTGGGAAGTCATCTATCCCTGGTAGCTATCATATTGACAACACACCCTTTAGAGTTGACCCACTAGTCAGAGACTTAGGTACAAACTTAGATAGTAATTAAGCCTTTGACCATCATGTGTCTACAGTAGTGAGGAAATCATTCTATGTTGCTCAACTTATAAACAAACGTATGGCATCTAATTCCAAGGAAATCATTTTTCCACTGCATTTGGCATTCTTCAGACCTATGATTGAGTAAAACGCCCTTTTGGTATGTACCTAACCATGCATGTCCAACAAATGGAACTTCTACAGAGCTTCCTGACTAAAAGAATACAGGGCATAAGTAAAATGTCCTATGCAGACTGCATCAAGGCCCTATCCCTGTATTCTATCTCCTACAGGCTTTTGAGGGGAGATCTATGTCTGGCATGCAGGGCATTGTCAGCCCCCACTCTGATGGACCCCTGCATTTCCACAAAACAAACAGCACAAGAATTGTCCATTCTAAAGGCTTAAACCTTGATTGTTATATAAATAGGACCTGCTGGAGATAGGTATGTATCCCAGAGATTACCCCATCTATGGAACAGGCTCCTCATCCATGTAAATCAGAGTTCCTCCCTAATCCAATTCAAGTGCAACTTGGACAATTGGATGGGAAAGCAGAAAATAATCCCTGGTTTGGCACCTATATCTCTAATGGACACAGGTAACCTGTAAATGGTTCTTCTCCCAGGCCCATGCTTACACTTATCAAGTGTATCAGAACTTTTCAGAGACTTCGGATGCATGCCTAGGCTTACAAAGGCCCTTGGGGTCATTAGCCTCGTTAACACCTATGAAACTATGAACCTATTAACTCCCCTTTGTTAACCAATAGATTTATGTCCCTCTCACATCCTTTGCTAGCATGTCCATTTTTATTAATGGGCATAAGTCATGTATTGTCATTGAGATTAATTATTACTACACCACTGTGGCAGTGGCACTTCAGCAGATTTTCCTGCAGTATCTGAGTACATTCCTCATTTTTCCTCCCCCTAATTACTTCTGCAGTACAAACATTGTTACTTGGGTACCATTCCCCTATTTCACTGTACTTGCCCTTATTATTTCTGGACTACATTTGTGAGGATTCAAACATGGCTGCTGATGCCTAGACACTGTTGGTTGCACCTCCATTCACAAATATACTTGCTTTAGTATATCTAGCTACCAATAATACTCCTAACTTCAAATGATATAAGTTATTGATATAGACAACATGATAAGCCTTACCTTACTTCATTAAATGGGCAAAATAAATAAATGAACAACACTTAACTTTTTGCTGAGAGGAGATGCACCTAGACCATGTGGAGCTGTAACAAAGCAGTGCCACAATAGCATTAATTACGACTAGCGAGGCAGATAATATGGATTTCCAAACTACAAAAACAAAATTATCTACAATATTGTCCACTGAAAAAGACATAAATTCCCAAAGGGCAAGAACCTCTGCTAAAGATGACAAGAAAAATCAGTCTAAACACAAGCTCAAGCAATTATCCACACTCAATGCAGCACCAAATCAATATGTAACATAGAATGGAGGCAGCAAAACAATGTGTTGCTCTCTCCAAAGACAAACTAGACCAGTTAGACAAAAGTGTTAACCAAAACATAGAAAGTCTAAAAAACTTTAAAGAAAAATTATTATACCTGAAATCAAGGAGTAGACATAACAACATTGCAATGTGTGGTTTATCTCAAATTTATGATCACCATGTACTAATGAGAATGCTGCACTTGATTTTTACCAGCCTGCTAGATGACGACCAAGCAGCTCGATCCATTATTATTGAATGAGCACATATAACAATTAGATCAGCTGTCTCCAATAATTGTCCGAGACCCATCTATGTTAAATTGTTAAACTATCAAGATGTTCTTAAAATTTTGGGAGCTAAAAAAGTGCTTTTCTGGAAACAGAACACAATTACTTTTAGCTAAGATTTACCATATCAAATAAAACTAGACAGAAACTTTTCCTTAATTGCTCCTTCCTAATATGCAAGGATATTAAATTTCAAATGTCATAGTCTGCTATTTTGGTCTTCTCCTTCCAAAATAATAAATAGACAGTGCATTCACTAGATGAAGCTAAATCTTGCCTGCCTGATCTACAATATAATCATTTGGGGACTCAATGACAAAGTCATCATTTGGGGATTATATAAAACTAATAACTTTATCATGTTTATTCTAAAGTGGCTAGTCTGCCATGACTGGGGACATTCAAATAGCACTACAATGTATTTCTCTATTTGTGTTGCTACCCATGACCAAAATACTTGTGTACTTCCAGTTCAAAAGTCTACTTTACCTTTACATGGAAACTTTGTATAAACATTTTAACTATTAATCTTGATGACACTATAAATTGGAATCCAAGGATACCTACTTGACTTTATTCTTTTTCATTTACTCAATTCAAGTAATTAAAATTGCAGACATTAAAACTCAAATTAAAACATTATTGGGTATCTATCTGTTCATTTTTTAAGAACAATAAGTATGTACACAAATTGCTTATTTCTTAGTTATAATAATTCTTAAACTACTTTTTTCATACCGTAAATGGAGTATTTTATTCTTGTTACTTAAATAGAATTCTATTCTAATTAGAGTTATATAAGGATACTGTTAAAGTGGGGCTATATGAATGCATAGAAGCACTGCAGACTTGTTCATTCATAACAGGGAGCATTTTTAAGATTGAAATGGTAGCTACTGTATCATATTTAGAAGTTCTAAACTATTTGTTTAAAGTTTGCTATTTTAATAGCATGAACATCTCTATCAAAATATATAATAACTCCTCCTAAAATGTAAGGAATAGGGTTAGACCTAGTGCTCATGGGGAGAAATTAAATGTTGTGCTTACTTTATGATGAACTCTATGACATTACTTTTATATTCTTTGATCCCAACTGCCTTTAAAATTTCTCTTTCCAAAATTCAGCTGATTCATATCATGTTTTTATTATCCTGCTCATCAAGACCTTGATGGTAATATAAAACATACCATTATGAGAATAATTTATTTTTCTTTTTTTTTTTGTCTTTTTCTCCTTTGAAATAAATGTGGACCATAGAATCCTGGAACCTAAGGGAATTCAACTCATAAACAAGAGGAAGTTATTTTTCCATCTATTCTATAAATTATAAGCTCAAATTGCTTTATTTAAGAAACACATATGAATAAAGAACAGTGGAAACCAATTAAGAAAAAATGTATTGACCACATTTTTGCAACTGGTAATAGTTCTAACAGTTTAGAAACATCTATACTTGTTAAATCTTCCTTTTCTAGATTAATTATTGATCATGATGAGACCATATGGGGAGGTGGTATCATTTTGTCTGTAGACATGATTTTTTTAGGAATCCAATTTTGTTTCTAAATATATATTCACCTTATCAAAAAACATGACTTTATCATGGAAATATATAACCTTCTAGATAGTTTTAAGAACTTTTGTTATATCATAGCAAGTGATTGGAATATGGTGCTGAATCATGTTAAAGGCAGAACCGATTAATCTAAAACCTATAACTTTAATGCTTTCTTAGATGATTATAATCTGTTTGAGTCACTTATATTATACAGTGTTAATATACCTTTCTCAAGGTACACTTATTTCTCACAATGTGAAAAAATGTGGTTGGGACTTGAGTTTTTCTTAATTTCTAACATTTTTGTAATCGCCACTTAAATTATGAATCAGAACCTAAATACTTTTCAGATCATTCAAAAATAAAATTAGAACTGGTCTGGATTTAAAACTGAATTAATAAATCACTTTAACTGGACACAATGCAATACTGCTAGAAAAGAAAGAGGTTAAACAAGAAATCGTACTTTTATTTAATAACATTACATGATCTAAATGAACCTTAGATTCCTCCATATATTCACTCGGCCTTTTTAAAAGCTCAAATAAGAGGAATTCTTATTAGTAAAGCTTCTTGTTATAAGAAATGTTATTGACTTAAAGATTTTAAAACAAGAAATTACAAAACTAGAAAACCAACAAATTGCTAATTATTGTACCATTATGGAAAGTAAACTTAATTCATTTAGATGAACTTTACACTTCACAACTAACCTATCATGAAATGAGATATTTATCAAACAGCACTGAGTGGTTACAAGGTCCCACAAAAGCTACTGCATGAATACTAAATATTACAAATTCACTCACATCAATAAAACAAATAACATACAACAAGATTAATTCAAGAACAGATTAAATCATTCAAGCTTTTGTTAACAATTGTACACAACTGTACCATGTTGATGCACTTAACTAAAACGAGGATAAATTATATTACATATCTGCATTAATTAAACATTTCAAAAATAAAGAAAGAACAAATTGAAACCTTTATAGTTCCTTCCATATCTCTAAACTGTCCAGATTTTCACAGAATGTCCATTTTTTAATCATATTTTTGGTCTATTCCTCATTAAATTTGTGGGTTTTTGTCAAATCATTGAGGATTAAAGTTTCAGATTCCATATCCTTTCCTTCAAGAAAATGCATGTTAACCCAGATCCTAGTATTCTAGCAACTTCCCAAGTTTATCAGAGTGATATTTCAAATCTGTTCCTATTTTTGGATATTTGTCTCCCCATTATTTTAGGATTTGTCCACATTTCTTGTTCTAAGAAGTTGTGAGGTATGGTGCCTTTTAATGAAAAAGAAATAATAATTATTAAGAATCTGAACCTGGGTAAAGTGCCAGACCCTGCTGGTTTTAGCTTCAGAGTTCTAAAAATGTTTTGCTGGTGAAATAGTTAAAATTCTTTTACAAGACTTATAAGCTCTAAGGGCTTTACGGATCTTTATAAGAAAGGTTCAAGGGCTACTTTTATTCGTAAACTACACTTAAATCACAATGACCTTATAAATTACTGACCACTCTTGCTTATTAATATAGACCTAAGAATATATGCAGCATTATTAGCCAAATAGAGTAAAACCCATCTTACTAACTGTAATTTCCCCCTTTCCGTCTTGATTGATAGACAAATGTATGACCATACTCTTCTACTTGAATCACTACAAATCCTTACAAAAAAAAACAAAACAAAAAAAAAAAACAAAGCAAACTCTGTTTTGACACTAGCTTTGGACACTTTAAAAGCCTTTGATTGCTTGACTGCTTGATTGATTGATTGAAACATAAATTTAGCTTTGAAATGATGCAACATTTTAAATTTCCAATATCCTACATTATGGCTAATAAATTGCTTTATGAAAATGCATTCATACAACTATACATAAATAAAGCCAACTCACCACCAATTAGAATTTTCAGCAGAGTAAGGTAAGGTCTCCCCATATATATATATATATATATATATATATATATATATATATATATATATATATATATCAAACTTCTGCTTTTCTCTCCATTACAAAGCACAGTGTACAACTATCCTAAAATCACTAAACTGTCTATTCCATTTCTTGCTTTTACAGATGATATCAATATCTACTTCACCTCACCCAAATATGACATTATCAAAATACTAAAACAAATATCTACTTATTCAAATTATTACAGCTACGAATTAAATCTAAAGAAATCAATTCTTTTCCATTAAATCAAAAAATACCATTTATCAGATATGGTACTTTCTACAGAAGCAAAGGTTAAATCAATTCTTAAATACCTAGGTAACCTTGGTATACGTTATACTCATAATTTATCTCTCACCTATCAAAATAACAGCAAAAACTTGGACAAATGTGAAAAATGATATTAGTAGATGGATTATCCTAAAACTTCCCATTCTTTCTAAGGTAGTTATAGTTAAAATTAATATTTTATGTTCCATTTTAACTCTTCAATTCAAATCATACATATTAAAAACTTACAAATATTACCTCAACATTAAGTAGATTAATTCTGCAACCTTATTTGGTTAGATTAGCATACACTAAATGTACATAACCGACAAAATATGAGTGGCTTAGGTCTTCTAGATTTACACTTGTACTACTTAATTATTAGTGCTAGTAGGTATCTTAAAATTATTAATTTAAAAATAAAAACTCATATAAATGGAATCCCAACTGTAAACTGATTCAAACCCATAAAGCTAGTAACTCCCTATATTTTCTAATTATTGTGTTACCAAAAGATCCTAATATAATTATAGCTCAAGTCCAAAAATCCATCAATTTTTAATATAAAATATTTTTTTCCTCAAAAACTGTTTACACACAACTTATGATTTTAAGTAACACCAACTTGCCTACATCTAAACTAACATATTTCCCTAATATTTCCTCTTCCTTTACAGTTTGCAAGTATAATGATGTAGTCATAATTCATATTCCGTGGTTTCTAAGAACTCATACCATTTATAGTGGTCATTGGAAGTTAGTCTTGAAAGAATGGACTATCAAAATCCAATGTATTATGGAAATTTGTCATACTCCATATTCTACCAACCAAACTTGCCATGACAGAACAATGTGTGTTGACAATGTTATTGTATGATGGTCAAACTATACATTGCACAAAATTCATCTGATAGAAAAAGTATAACTTGGAATAGTTTGAAGGGATAAGTTCTGAAACAGTCCAAGATTTATAAATTCACATTCAATAAACATCATCAATCCATCTTTCTTAACAGTTGTTGGGATAAAATGCGTAATTGTTTATTACTGAATTAATATCTTCTATATAATTTTTATCTTGTAGTTTCTTTTAGGATATGTTAAATGTTTAAATTATTGGTTGCACAACATTTTTGCATGTAAATAGTTGCAGATAGTTTATAATAGTGTTATAGTTTATGTTTGATATTGGAGTAAAAAAAACGGTTTCACTATAGGCACTATGTTTGGTTTACATTCTGGGCTTGTGCTTGCAGGCAACTTTCCATGGATGCAAACACTATTGTTGGCCATGAGAAGGTGCTAGCAAATGTGTAGCCATGATAAGCAGCATGCATATTAAATTAGCAGTGCTGCTCATCATGCTAACATGCTTACATCATGTAGGCTTAGTGTGAAGCCTACATGATTGTTAATGAACCTTGGGGTTTGCGTTTTTATTTTCTTTAGTAATGAATAAAAAATAGCTCCACTATGCAAATAACATTTTATACCCACACACATTCATATATACATACATACATGCATATGTGTGTATGTGTGTGTTTACAAAACATGAAGCAGTGAACCAGGTGGTCATAGTGTACATACACATCTTAAATGTGATCAGGTAGTATATGAAATCTCTAAGTATAAATAATTTTTTGAGTGATTGCACCTATAGCTCTTATGGAAGGATGATTTAATGGAAATGTAGCCTTAGGCAGCTGCTTGTATAAACTGAAAGCACAGATGTGAAGTAAGGACTAAGCATCATCAGTCCTGGTATTCGTTTAGAAAATGGTCATAGTATTGTGCAGATGCTTTTCATAAGGATAATTATTCTGTTAAATTGCTGAATTGCAAGCTTAACCAAAGTATTGATTTCATTCTGCTTATCCTTTAAAAAAATCTTCAAATGTCCTTTGTACATGCAGAAATATGCAGGAAATCATTACAATTTGACTTTGGCTTTAGGTAATAAAAATGAATACATAACTATATCCTGTTAAGCCATAAATTCAAATGAAGAATATGACAGGATATTCAAGACATTTCATGTTATATATGCTCGTCTTAGTTGAAATTATAATGAGACAGTTATCATTTATTGAGCCAAGAAAAAAGTCAAGCAATAATCGTTTTTCAAAATTATTTACATTTAACACCAAGAAAAGAAAAGAAAAAGAACAATTAATCATTTGCACATCTCAGGCAACTTTCTGTAGCTTGTGATCTTAGGTAGTAAGTTTACATCCAGCCATTACTACTTAGACTACTTTGTGTCAGTCTTATTGTGACTGTACATGTTGCTAGCACTGTTGCCAAACATGTGCTGTGTACATGTATAGATGTTAATTAAACTGATATTTAACATACTACATGCTTCTACAGCTTATTCAATGAGTTGCCTAGTCAGGACAGCACAATCTAAAAGTTTTGGATTGTGGTGCCTCTAGTTCATAAATACAAATGAATTGCAGACATTGTAAAACTGTCTACATTCGACATTTTACATTTCAGTCATATTTATTTTTTAAACAGAATGGCCCCCAATTCCAGAGAATTGGTTTTAAGTGACAACTTACTCAGAGAGTAGGTTGTGAGCTGGTGTGTTTTGAAAATCTGGTCCCTGTAGTAAACCTGTTTATAGGTAGGCCTTACACTGAAGCAAGTCACTTACACTGAGACTAACCTGGGATTCAGCAAGCAGCCGTGCAGGAATAAGTTATTCTTGCATGGCAGGGACTGCTCCTGTACAGCACGGCAGCATGCCTTGCATATTCATGAAGGTGTGCTGCCTGTGCTGTTAAACTTATATGGAGCCATGTACGAGTGCAGGGGGTGTGTCTGAGAGCACAGCTCTCACAATACACACACCCCTGCATTCCAGAATTGCCTTTCGGCAATTAAAATGAACAAGAATGCTCATAACACCCCCAACACATCAAACATACCTCTCAACTGTACAGATTTTCGCAGAATGTCCAGATGTTTGTCTCATATTTTTGGTGAGTTTTTTCTAAAATATGTACCTATCTGGAAAATAGCTAAGGACTGAAGTCATTAAATAATGACAAACATTTGAGTTTAAAAGACTCCACATCATTCAGAAAATTCATGCTAATGTAAGATCTAGCATATTAACTGTCTAAGTTTGTAAGAGCAATATTTAAAATCCGTCTCTATTTGTCCCCCCATCATTTAGAGTTTGACCAGAGTTTTTGCACCAAGAGGTTGAGAGGTATGCCCACCATGAAGCAGAAAGCTGATAGAATTACATGGTTTAGCATTAGCAAGGATATTCTGAAGGGTATAGCTAAAATAACACAACAAAACTTTTTTTTTTTTTTATAAATGCGATAAAGTTTAAGCATAGCTGTGTGGGTGTGCCCATTGCTTAGCTACAATTAGTCCAGCTTAAACAGCACAAGAAGTTAAATAGCAAGAGACATCCAATATAAGCAGTATTGCAATAGTGTAGTGGTTAGAGCACGTGCTTTGTGAGCTGCCATTCCAATCTCAATCCCGACTGTAACCAATTCTCATTGTAAATATGACAGCAGTGCAGAAACATTTTTTTTTTTGTTTTACCTACTAAATAACATATATTTGTTAACCGGAGTACTGCATTAGGTCCAGATGTGAGGTGTCAGTATAATAAAGTTATGAAATCCCCATATAAACACGTGCCCCATACAGTATAGGTACACATAAATGTAAAGAAAGCACATTGGAGGATGTCAGTGACAGTAAACAAATTTATAATATGTATTGAATGATGAATCAATGCCATACAGCAGATAGTCTATAAAAAAAATAAGCAATGCTAAGCATTACACAGCTCTGCTTAACAGGTATAAGCATTGTGTAAATATGACTGCTAAGCAATGAGTAGCCCAGCTAAGTGGATTTGCCCATCAGTAAGCAGTGCTGAACCTGTTCCTTTAAGCAATGCCAACCTTAGCTAAGCAGGTTTTCCCATAGCTTAGCTTAGCTCAGCATATTCAAAACCATCCAATCATGGCAAAGGGTGGGAAATTGGCCATATTTAAACCCCACAGGTGGGAATACAGCTCATAACTGGTTGCAGCTTCCCACTGTAGGCAGCACGGCTGGATTCGGAGAGGGATTGCGCTTCTGGGCACAGCGCTGGGGCATCCAGGAGTCCAAGGTCATGATAGGACTCCTTGTAAAAAACCATGATGAGAGATTGCTGCAGGGTTAGTACCAAGGTTCTCAAAAATAAAGCAGAAGCCTGGGACCGTCTCACCTGTGATCTCACCAGTGCCACTGGTATCCCTTTGACTGGAGAGCAGGTCAGGCACCACTATGCCGACTTGAAAAGGAGGAAGAGGGAGCTCTTGGATCAGTGGATCCAAGAATCAAGGCAGAGGGGTGATGTCCCAGCACTGTGTTTGTACTCATACCAGTAACTGTTTAATAATGTCCAGCCTGTGTATATGATGGATAGGTATGGCTAAATATTTCTCTATTTCTCTTACAGCTGCAGCTGAGCAGGCTGGGAATCAGGAAGCCCATGTGAAAAGGCTGCAAAGGCTGCATCACAAGGCTGGTTTGTAACAATCCTGCTTGTAGTAGCATACCAAATAACTATAAAAGTAGTAGAAAGTGAACTTCCAGTATAAAAACTGTTTTGTGTATGGGTTGTACTGAATAAACCAAAATATATGACAGTAATAGTCCTATACTGGTCGTATTTAAATACAACTGTAGCTGCTTGGCAATAAAGCTCTAAATCCTGGACTGGTTATGTTTACTCTGGTATCGTATGGCATTTTTAGTGTTGCATTCTTTGAATAGTAATATTGTATTAACCACTGTTACCCACACTATGCTACATAATAAAAATGTCTAGGAATGTCTGTATAAGACTGTTATAACTACAAGGTCAGATTGTACAACCAAGAGAGACTTAGACAGAAAACAGTGAAGAGACAGAGAGCAATATCCAAATAGCACACACTACTATGACTTAAATTGTTGTATTTTTAGCAGACACAGCCATGGTTTAAATCCTGAGAGTGGTAGTAAGCTGTATGCATAATCATACCTCTCAACTGTACAGATTTTTTCAGGATGTCCAGATAATTGGCTCATATTTTCTGCCTGTTATCCTGTCCCTCTGGCAAATCAGTGTGATGATCTCAGAGTTTTAGGCAGAAAATAATGACATACATCTGACTTTCAGTCCTCAAAACCTTCAGAAAATGTATATGAAAACAAACCTGTCACTCTAGCAATTCACCAAAGGTTTATGAGAGCAATATTCAAAATATGCCCCATTTCTATCCCCATATTGTCAAGATGTGACCAGAGTGTGTGCATTAACAGATCGAGAGGTATATGCATAATATTAACTCAGAATCTGGAAATATGTGTGGAAACATTCAGGTAGTGTTAACAAACATTTCCTCCACATGTCTGTCAAATAAGGAAACTGTGCCTGCCAATAAACATTGAATCCTGGACAGGTAGTGTTTACTCTGGTATTGTATGGCTGACATATAGCATTCAGAACATCTGATATCAGAATAGTACTGTTGTGTCAACCACTCTTTCTCACACTGTGCTACATAAAACTGTCTAGTAATGTCTGTATGAGACTGTTGTAATTACAAGGTAAGATTGTACAACCATGAGAGATTTAGACAGAAAACGCTGAAGAGATAGACAGCAATATTCAAACAGCACACTCTGCTGAAACTTAAATTGTGGTATTTTTATCAGACAGAGCCATGGTTTGACTCCTGGAGTGGTAGTAAGCTGTATGTGTATATATATATATATATATATATATATATATATATATATATATATATATACATATATATATATATATATAAAATCATACCTCTCAACTGTACACATCCTCTCAGAATGTCCAGATAATTGGCTCATATTTTTTGCCTGTTCCCCTGTTCCCATGGCAAATCAGTGGGATGATCTCAGATTTGTAGTCAGCAAATAATGACATACATTTGATTTTCAGACCTCATAACCTTCAGAATATGTTTATGAAAGCAAATCCTGTCACTCTATCAGCCTCCAAGTTTATGAGAGCAATATTCAAAATATGTCCCATTTCCAGCCTCATGCTGTCAAGCTTTGACCAGAGTGTGTGCAATAAGATATTGAGAGGTATGTGCATAATATTAACTAGAAATCTGGGAATATGTGTAGAAATAGTCAGGTAGTATTAACAAACATTCCCTTCACAGATATACCAGGTAAGAGATGTAGAATTTAGCTATAAGACAGTTGTTTACAAACATAACACTGGCCAAACCAAGGCCATAGGGTAGTGTAATAATACCTGTACCTTAATGATTAGAGCAATGATCATTAAAGTTGTGAGAACTACAATGATATATCAGTTGTTAACTGACACCCCCCACCATATCTGTAACAATAATCTAAATACGCAAATCAATGGGTATGTTTACACCAAACCTACTGTTGGGACATATGTCCTATTGTTCAATAAATATTGAAATGTGATTCTATTAATGTTCCATGTTGAAATACTATCATTGTTGGCCTGTTGCTATCAATGTAACCTGCATGCCATTGTAATGGCCACTGTGGCTCCATATATGCATGTGTTGTGTTTGCTATGCAACTGTTCCAAATCTGGTATTTTGGGTTAATGGGAATATCTATGCATGCTGTTATACCTAATCCTGGATTGTGTTGAATATCACTAACCCAAAAATGTTTTAAAACTGCAACACCATAGCACGTTTGGGAAGGCTAGTCCCAGCGGATCCAACTCTCCTACCTCATCTGGCCATGGGACCGGGCTCCAGCATATCTGGGACTCACCCCAGGACCTCCTCATCTGCTGGTCCTCCACTACCTTAGGGTGGAACCACCTCAGGGGATGGGGCTCACCCCACCCCTGGGAACAGGGGCAGACAGGAAATTGTCACTCATAGTCAGGTCTGCAAGGAGTTTGGAGATCTGCTACACCAGCTTGAGGGCTGCATGGCACATTTAGAGGGTCAGCCTGTACCTCTTACACAGCCCCGAACACAGCCACCTTTGGGGCCGTGAAGGTGCAGCGGTGACTGCCCATGGGTGGGGGCCTCAGTCCCACTGTTTCCATTTGGGTGCTCATGGGCTTCTGATTTCCAAACACCCCTCCCCATCCAAGGTATTTACCTCCCACATGTGTTATATACCACTCCTGTATGCTGTCTTGTTAGTCTTGTCTGTCTTCCTACCCAACCTAACTCCACAAATATACATACTATCCTTCCCCAACACCCCACTCTCACTTTAAAAAAAAAGGGCAATCTGTTCCCATAAAAAAATATATATATATCTCCCATACATAGCTGTCCATTTCACACACGTGTCCACTGGACACATGTAATCTGGTCTAATTGGCTTCACTAAATATTATTGTTGTCCTCACCCCCCTCTCTCAGGGGTTTGAGTGACCAAATCTACCTCAAATTCAGTTTATAGGCACAGCTGTTGCTGTAGAAGAAATGGACAGCTATGGACCTTCCCTACACCTGTCTTGCTCATCCCTAGCTACTTTTTCTATTGTCTTTCCCTCTATGTGCCACCTTTTTCACCACTTTCCTATCACCCCTTTTTACTTTCTTTTAAAGAAATTAGTATGGGGGTAAGCATGAGTAAACACTTTTAAGCAGTAGTAAGCAAGATTAAGCCTGTTTGCACAATGCTAAGCAATGTCTACACAGATTAAGCTCTTTTAAGGCTAACTGTTGGTAAGTATATTTAACCAGAAGTTACCATCACTTACCATCGTGCAAGCCCGCTTACAACTGCTTAAAAGAGCTTTAGTCACTCTGTATCCAAGAGCCCTTGTTCTGCACAGCAACAAAATAATCAGCCCTTGAAAGTCTCAAACCCAGGACCCTGCACACTATAGCCCCAGTGATTTACTACTACACCATTTGAGCTGTACACAAATGTGATGTTTTCTCAAACATATCATGCAGCACAGTCATTCAACAGTAGGGAACATGTATTTATACATGTAGATGTATGTATGTATATATATATATATATATATATATATATATATATATGTGCATATATATATATACATCTAACTATATATATATATATATATATATATATATATATATATATATATATATATACACATCTAACTATATATATATATATATATATATATATATATATATATGTATATATATATATATATATATATATATGTATATCTGTTTACATATACACACACACACACACACACACACACACACACACACACATGTGTGTGTGTGTGTGTGTCTATATATATATATATATATATATATATATATATATATATATATATATATATATCTATATATGGATTCACTTCAGAAGATCGAATTTCCGAAATCTCGAACTACAAATAACCGAAACCAAAAGCTCGAGTTTCGGAAACTCGAACTTCTGAAGGAAAACCATTAAAACAAAAAAAACCACAAGCTTCGCTTTTGCAGGGGGGCTTTGCCCCCTGCACACCCATGTGGGGGGATGTGCCCCCCACACCCCCCTACTTAAATATACCAACTCCAAGATTGCGCTACAGTGGGGAGATGGGAAATCTCCCGTCTTGCGCTGTATGCGGAAGCGCAAAACGGGAGATTTCTTTACTT